>NC_065517.1:9646421-9748341 GCF_006386435.1 Epinephelus moara | reverse complement strand
TGATGTAATATTGCTTCATTCGCATCCTCCCATGACCCTCTACCACTGTGCCAAATTTCACATGGATTGACCAAGTCAGTCAGGAGAAAAACGTGGAACAGACACACACACACACACACACACACACACACACACACACAGACAGACAGAGTTTTCATCATTATATAGTAAGATACCTATAAAAAGGGGAAATTAGCAGCATCGCATTACTCTAACCCTAGAATGTTGTTTTTTTTTCTTCTTGGCACTTTCTGTCTCTAAAAGAGGATTTTCCTTGCCAGTGTTGCCAGTAAGCTAGCACTTGGTGGGAATTTGTTTGAATTATTGTGTCTCTGTAAATTAAAAAAGTAATGGTCTAGACCTGCTCTATATAAAAAGTGTCCTGAGATAACTAAAATTGACTAAACTTGACTTGACACTCAATCCTAAAATCATGAAATTTGTAAAAATGACAAACGCTGGTCAAAGTATGACCTTTGACTCTGGACATTTAGGGGGACCTATTAAGCTCATTTTGGGGGATTTTATCAGATATGTTCCAGCAGGAATATGGTCTGAAATTGAGGCCAAATGAACAGCATTGGCGACCAAGGTTACATATGTTCCTGACATTAGCTTCTACTTGTAGCAATATAGGCTACTTGGGGCATGACTATAACAGAGAATAGCAGCACTTTCTTTTTTGAAAGCTTCTAAAGCAAAATCTTCACAACTAGACATGCTCTAGCAGCAATATGATCCAAAATTGGGAGGGAATTAACAATATCTGCAACCAAGATTACATGTTTACAGACGTTAGCATGTAACTACATGTAGCAGTGTACTTGCAGCTGGGGAATGACTATAACAGAGAATAGCAGCACTTCCTGCTTGAAAAATCACCATGCTGTAAGCATGTATGTCGCAGTGTAATGTAATGTAAACATTTGCAGTAGTGTGTCTGAAGCAGATTGCAGTATATAAAGAAATCTGTCATGAGCTGACATCAGCTTGTCTGGAAAGTAGAACAAGCCATTGGAGACAGAGCATTCAGAATGGTATGAAGCCCGAGGTTTTTGCTGACAGGGAATACTTTTATATACATTTCCCTCATTATTTGAAACTTTGGCAACGTTTATTATTGTAAAATTATTTCTATGACAGAAAATAAGGAAAAGCATAATAGGTTCCCTTTGAAAAGGGAATGGGACACCAGTGGGTGGACCGGCTGCGTTTGTGTTAGCGGTTCACACTCTGAGCTTCAGGCTGATTTTCAGTTTGTGTGGCACCGCTATCATAAGATGCACATTTCCTCTGTTTGTTTTATTCACTGCCACCTACAATAAGCATCTAGAGTTACACCATCTCAGTTCCTTCTCACATTTACTGGCTGCTTGTTTTAATACTCAGTCCTTCAACAATAAAAGGACGGTTATGTGAATCCCTTCCCGCCTGCCAGAGAGACATTATGATTACCACAGAAATTGACACTAGATTATTTCTCGCTGGGTTGAAATAAATTTTGCAGGCACCAGCGCTAGACCTCGTTCCATAAACTAGCGGATAGGTTCCAGGTTTTAGTGCTGGAAGAGCTGTTTATTGGCCAAAGCAATATTGAGCTCAGGAGAAAATATTACCTTTTTGAGGGTAGGTCTCAGCACAGTTTAATCTCTCAGTTTCACCATGAGATTTCTGAAATCTTAACTATCCACGGGGCCCCGTCAGATAAGCTTTGGACCACGGGGTCCCTGTTGGGGAATGTTTTGGATTCAGCCTCTTATTAGTCTGGACATGGGATGATACAGTGATTATAAGATTAAACCACATTACACAATCTTTCAGGCTATTTCAGCTATATCAGATGAAAAGTGTTTTTACATCATCCCCGCATTTCATTTACTGATCACGATGCAGATTAAAGATCCTGCTTTTCACGTTGTGTGTTTGGAAGATGCAGAAGTGGAGAGAGGAGAATCTGTTGTTGTCACAGTCCCTCAGGTTTTCTGTCTCAATAACAGAGAGGAGCAAGCTTGAGGCGTTTCTGCTTGGCTGAGTGCCCAGGACGCTAAAAACCCCCAACGTTAGCATCAAAAGCACCTTAAACTCAGAGTGAGTGGATCATAAAGTCACTTTACGAGCAGGTAAAAATGACCTTTTACCACATAATGGCTACAGAGTCCCAGTCTTGTCACTCGGTGTTTAATGAGACTTGGCTTTTTAGAGGGACAATATCAGGGAGTGTGTGAGTTTGTTCTGAATCATCTTTTGTCAGCTCCTGAGCTTGGCAACAGGTGGACAGAGGTGGCATCATGATTGATAGACTCCTCCCTGTTTTTATGTCTCTATTTGTGCTTCTGAGCAATAAATCTCAGGTCAGCCTTGAAACACGCTGTCACATTCAAGTTTTCCTAATCTTTTCCACAAGGCTATTTCCTGTCAGTTTAAGCTCTCAACACGTTGGCAACAGCTATACAGGACTGGACAGCATGTTGTTCTTTGCGGCTCCTTAAATAAAGTTGTATTTTGAACACTTGCTAGGTGGGTTACTTTAAAAATGCTATCTCATTAATCAATACTTATCTAAAGGACATTTCCTTTTCTCTTATTTCCCCCCTTGCTCATCATGGACGTCTCCAGGTGGTGATAAACTGTGCCATTCCCAAGGGGCTGAAGTACAACCAGGCCACGCAGACCTTCCACCAGTGGCGCGACGCCCGGCAGGTCTATGGCCTCAACTTCGGCAGCAAGGAGGATGCCAACGTATTTGCCAGTGCCATGATGCACGCCCTGGAGGTGCTCAACTCCCAGGACACAGGTAGGTCTGCCTCTGTATGTGCGTGTCTGTTTGTGTGAAAGTAGAGAGGCAAAGAGATACAGGTATGACTTGCTTCGCAGTGTCATGGTTGGAGTTGAACTGGGGATGTTGAGGATATGTGGTACTGTATGAGTCTTTACCGTTGGGCTTCCAGGATGCCCCACTGTAATGTTACACATGTATGTAACACAGTATTCCAGTAATGATTTGGATTCATTTTTGGTTTTGCCAGTCTGGTCTGGTGTACAAGCTTAAACTAGTTTGATTTTATGCACACAGGCCGAACTGGCATTTGTCATTATGACATGTTCTGGCAAATGAAAGTAGCCTACATCAGCGACCTGTGCTGACAGCATCACAGCGCTAAATCCAACTTGTTTTGCAGTAGTAATTAGCAATATGACAACGTGATTAACATAATGTCTGTTTATAAATGGAGCAGCAGAGCCACCAGTGTCTGACAGGTCGTGTGTAATTTACTGCTGAGCCGAGCCCAGCAATATGAAGGAGATTACAGTTCAGTATAGGTGGAAGGGGGAGAGATGTGGATAGCACATGATGCGTTTGTTTACTAGAAAGTTAATGTGTTTTTTGGGGGTGACATTATGACACATGGCAGAAAAAGGTGTGCCAGTCGTCCTGATGCTGCTTCATTCTCTGCTTCTTCTTGGAGAATGGAGAGCAATAGAGGAGTCAAGTGTAAAATTGTCAGGAGAAAAAAAAGCTTTCAGGTTATCAGTGCGATCTGCCATTTTGCTACTACTGTTTACTTTCATAGTGCTTTGTGCAAAACCCTCAGTTGATGACACATCCTTGATAACAATGGATCTGCTTAAAGCTGGTGGAAACACAGGCCGGTTTGCTAGATAGACCCAAGGTACAGAGAATCTGGAACCGCACTGGTTCAAGAACCAGAGCTAATTTGGTGGAAAGGGGGTATCGGTGTCATCATGTTCCAGCTGCTGACTCAAGTGCAACACCCAGTGGTAAACTTTGGTATACTGGTCGGGTGTTTGGCTTTATATCAAACCGGTTTGAAAATGTTTACACCCCAATACAAACTTAAGAACTGAATCACCTTCACATATAAAGTGTAAAGTCTTTGTAGAAAAATAATCCATTAATCCAAGCAGTATTTAGTCATTAGATTTTTTTCAAATTCACTTTCTGTTGATTACTTAGACTTTTGTGAACACTGAGCACGATAACAATATCTGTGTTGTTGGGATAAAAACAGAGCGTCATTTGATTTCTCTTGATTTTCTACCAAGTTCTGAGTTTAAACAGCTGATCCCACCTCATCTTGTCTAGGTCATTGAGAATTTTTTATCCAACAAGCAGCCATCAGGGCTTCTACTCCAAAGGTCTGAGGGATTTACATGTATCTAATAATAAAGAAGCTGTAATACTGGAGCTAAACTAGCTGCCACTCTGTGTGCAGGAGGTACGAAACACTCCGAGACAGGAAGTTGCAGTCCATGGGAACATTATTTGAAAGGATAACTAAAGACACATGTCAACACTAAAACTGTTTTCATGTGAACAAGAGTTAACAGTGTGTTCACCAGAAACAATGATTAGAGTGAAATGTCTTAATTAATCACAGGAAGCTCACCGCAAAGACAGAGGGCTGCAGTTACGACTTGCCACAGCCCTGACTTTTCTTGTTGCGAACTTTCCTTCAGTGCTGACAGCCTGAGAGCCCAGCAGGCAGTTAATGAACGACGACTTGTGGCAACAGCGTCAGTTAATGGGATGATGCATTTTTGAGCATCATTGAGCATGATCGGTGCTCACATCTGCCAATCAGAGATCATTTATAAATCCTGCGTAGATCTGAGCATAAAAGAGCAAGAGGTTAAATATTCTCGACACATGCAGGTTCATACAGCTCCATCAACTCCCGCCTCAAATATTTGCAGGCTGTAACTTCAGTTGTACACCACGACCTTGGTATTCATTACGTAGCTCCATCCTCTGGCTGTGCGTCTACATTTATCTGCGCCTGCCGGAAGGGATGAGAGGAGGGAGGGAGGGAGAGCATTGTTATCCTGATGAGTGTTTGCGCTCAGATTCAGACTCCCTAAGCGGCGACTAATCTGCAGCTTCCTTATTTGAGGCACAACTTGCTGCTGATTACTCTCCTTCTCTTCTCTTTCCCCCTTTTCTATTTTCCTCTCCTTATTTTTTAATCCAACAAAGATGAAGCAGAGGTTTTAATTGCATCCTCCTTGTATTTATGTGATCTCAGCATCCAGATGTTGCTCTGCGTGACCTGCCATACCCCACAAGCCCTCCTCTGCTCTCCTCTCTGTTGTACCATCCCCTCCTCTCTCCCTAAACCAAGCCTCTCATCACACTCTAATCCCATCTGCTAATTAACCTGATAGTGATGCGCCTCATTATGCTAATGGTGCTATGAGGTGTGTGTGGTATGTTTGTGTGTGTGTGTTACTCCGCAGTCTCTTGTCCTCATAGAGTGACAAGGATAAGGAGACATTCAAGGAGGGTCAAAGGGAACTTTGACCATATAAAAGCAAACTGTAGCTCAATTGAGAATTAGCCCTCCCTAAGTCCCGCCCTTTGCGTTTTGTGCTCCAATGACAGTTGAGTGAGTTTGGTCCCTGGCAGAACCTCTGTCAACTTTCCCCTTTCCTGCTACTTACGCCAGATTCACACTGGAGACAGAAGAGCTGTGAAGCCCACTGATTTTCCATTGGTCAGCTCGGAATCCTTTTAGTTAACTCATACACTTCTAGACAAAAATCTCAATAAATCATAATTTAAAATTGCAATTCTTGTTGAGCCAAAATAGTTAAAAATGGCAGTACATATTGAATCTGCACCCATGTGCTGTGATGGTATTCAATCAGGAGATAACGTCCTACCCCACTGACAGACACAACCCTGTCCTGCTAGCT
Organism: Epinephelus moara; assembly: GCF_006386435.1. NCBI lineage: Eukaryota > Metazoa > Chordata > Actinopteri > Perciformes > Serranidae > Epinephelus > Epinephelus moara. Next base: position 9,742,626 of record NC_065517.1, on the reverse strand, counting down.
GATTTTCCATCACGTCTACTTTGAACAATCTGTTGCCTTAAAGAGGAATCATACTTAAACACAAATTATTCAGTGTCTTTTGATGGATGCTCTGGATCCTATAGAGTGTGATCTGAATGTGTAATCAGGGGTAGATCCACATCCCATACTGAAGTATTTGTTAGTCAGAGAAGAAGAGTCTTACTAACAAACAGCACAGCCTCAGGCACTTTCGTCCACCCTTCTCATTTTCTCAGTTCTTGCTCCCTCATCTCCTGCTCTTCCCTTCTCTCCTCTCCAGCATTACCTCACTTGATCTCCCTCAGCTCCTTCTCTCTGTCACCATCTAATTCCCCTCACACACTGCCTTCCCTTCCTCCTTCCTCTCGTTCAGCGGCGCAGTGAGCTGCATACAGAAGCCAGAGGAAGACGACAGGGTTTCCCCTTTCGCCCCGCTGTTTTGCTACTGTATTTCTGTCCTGACAGCTGTTCTCGGTGGCGCCTATTGCGGCCGCAGTCATCTGTGGACCTGACAATCCTCCCCTCCATCACTCACTCCTGCCACATGACAGAGCTTTGGAACCAGAGCAGTCTTTTGTTGTATGTGGTGATACATTCCGTGTGAATGCTGTCGCCAAAACATTTAATGATCCTTTTAATGTCTTAGCTGTGATGTGACCTTTCTGACTTAATGCCAACATCTTTACTGTATTACATCAGCATGTTCCACATAAAGAATATGAGGAAGGGAAAGATGAGCTGCCATCTGTTTGACATGTCTTGTGGTTCTCTCACTAGCGCATAAATAAGTGTTGATTTACAACGTGTGAATACAATAAGTACTGTAAAGGAGCTATCTAGGCTTTTATCTAAAGTGCTTTAGAGTACCAGTAAATATCAGCAAACTAATCCAGTGTTCACACTCTACAGGACCAGTTCAGTAATAATCAATGGAGACATAAATCATCAGGTACCAATCTACAGTCCACCCCAGCAAGTAAGGACACTTATATGGAGCAAGACAAACAGCTTAATATTGGCAGACGTTCTTTGTGCTAGCTTTTCAATGGAGCATCATCTATGCAGCTGCTTTAACATTTACAGTATCCTTACCTTGATATGCCTGATTTATACTGTGCTTGTGGCCTGTGGCTGCTTTTATTCTGGGCCTGAGAGCACACTGAGCAACAGGACTTGTTTTATCTGTTTGCTGTAAGGAAGAGTGTGGAAATGAGGAGACATATAAATCTAAATAATATCTCTTTCATTTTCAAGCCTTGCCTTTATATTGTCCTGTTTTACACCACCTCAAGGTGATTGCATATAAAGGCACAAAAGAATTGCCACTACAAAAATATCAATAAAGCAGAAGAATGTCAGTGCAAGTGATTAGGAACAGCACTTTTATCACGGCACAATGTTGTTCCTCCTAATTTAATTTTAGTCTTCACTGTGGTGGTTCCCTATATTCTCAAACCACAGCCCCACTATTTTAGGGATTTTTTTTTTTTTCATAGTATAAAAATATAGTTGATATAAATGCGCCGGCAACAGCCATGGCTGGAGGCATTTTGTTTTGGAGTTGTCCGTTCTGTTCTTGTGAACGTGATATTTCAAGAATACCGTAAGGAAATTTCCTCAAGTTTGGCACAAATGTCCACTTGGACTAGAGGATGAACAAATTCGATTTTTGGTGGTCTAAGGTCAAAGTCACTGTGACCTAACATCCGTCACATTCTCATGAAAGTGGTATCTTAGAAACACCTTGAGGTGTTGAATTTCACATTTGGCACAAATGTCCACTTTTCATCAGGGATGAACTGATTAGGTCAAGGTCACTGTCACTTTGTGTGCGTCTCATTCTTGTAAATGTAATACACGGGAACGCTTTGAGGGAATTACTTCACATTTGGCACAACTGTCCACTTGGACGCGAGGATAAACTGACCAGAATTTGGTGGTCCAAGGTCACTGTGACCTCACATGTATCCCGTTCTTGTGAACACGGTATCTCAGGAGCACCTTCAGGAAATTTCTTCAAAATTGGCAGAAGTGTTCACTTGGATGCAAAGATGAACTCAAGAATTAATAAGCAAATTATGACAAAGTCTCACACAAATTTCTAATGGGATAAAATTATGAAGTGTTTAAATTTTATATCCCAAAGGTCAACTTCACTGTGACGTCGAAATGTTCTGCAAAAACACTTTTACTCAGCATCATATCTCAGGAACAGAAGCGGAAACATTTGGTCAGATACTGAATTGGTGACACTAATCTGGGGTGTCCACCTTGAAACTGTGCTGATAGTGTAGATCTTCTGTGATGCTAGGTTGAAGATGTGTGTGAAGCATCCATGTTTTAGAATTTGTAGCTTCTTTGGAGCAAAATCCATATTTGAAACATTGTCAGCTGTAATGGCTACACGAGTCTGGACAGACATGGCTGTAAACTGTAGCTTGACTGGTAGGCTGAGGCATACAACTGTGAGGCGTCGATTTAATTTATGCAGAAAAATGTATAGTAAGAAAGTGGCACTGTTGACCCAGCCTCAAGGCACCCCAGGGTGCTGTGCCACCTCCTATGGTTTCATGTGATTCATGTAGTTCTATGCTCAGTGATGCAGTAGGCGGGTGTCAGTGGCTATGAAAATCATGTGTATGTGAGGTTAGAGGGCTCATTTTTGCAGTGTGTGGGGATGATGTAAAGAAGCAGCACAGGGCAGAATGAATAAACTGACAGACAGATATAGGTACAATAAACATAAATGCATTAAATCAGAATGAAAGAGTTGCTCTGTTAAATAAACCTGAGACTGATGCAGATTATTCCTGGGGTGTACAAGTGGCCAAAAAACACCACGTGTAAACCTTTTTTCTGATCTGTTTCCACAGTGTTGAATCAACAGTGTGTGTGTGTGTGTGTGTGTGTGTGTGTGTGTGTGTGTCTGTTCATCTAAGGCATGAAGGAATGTGTGAGTAAGCTATTTACCAAAGCACAGAATAGTTTCCATCTTACAGAAGCAAGTGGATGTGGTGGCATGTGTGTATTTGTGCGTGTGCATTTATTAGGGCTCTTAAAGTCATCTCACACTCATATCTGTGATGACTCTTGGGGCTTTGTATTTATATACAGCATGTGTGTGCACACCACACACACCAATTTTATCACCTGAAACGGGCTGCATCTTCACTTCATTGCTATGTGTCAACTCAAGTCAGGACAGCACAGTCTCTTCTTCTGACTTGGGGTAAAAACTGTGAGCTCACACACAGTCGAGCGCAGATCCAGTCACCCACGCTGTGTTTATCTATGTTTCTTTTTTCTCCTAAAAAGGTGAAAGTAGAGCGGGATGGAAGGCCAGGTTCAGAAGAGGGAGGGATGGGTCACAGGCCGCCGGGCGTCTGTCTCTGTTGTGGTCTGGCCAATAATCCTCTCCTGTCGGGTCAGGGCAGGGAGGGAGAGAGAAATGAGGTGAACAATAGACACTGATGGATGGATATAAATGTCACACATGTCTCCATGATTCTCTGAAAGGAAACAAGTTTTGGAAAGATGTGTTCGTGAAGTTTCAAGTTACAGGATGATAACAGCACTCTGTAACCCTGTGTCCTGTGTCTCCCCCGTTTTGAAACACAGCCTTGTTGAATAAAGGGTCAGAAAAACAACGCTGTCCTGGCCTGACCTATGCCGTTGCTGCTTGTAAAAACACTCTGTGTTGAAAAGGCTGCAGGAGCAACGTGAGCAGCAGTGTGATTGCCTCATCTATTGGTGGGACTGGATGAAGTGTGGCACCCCTGCAGCTGAATATGTAGGCCTGCGTATGTGCCTGTTTTTCTCTATATGTGCCTTGATTTCTTTGGTTGACACAGACACACACAGTTGATGAAACTGGACTGTTGTAGGTCAGTTGCAGAGGCGGAGTCCAGGGGTGGTGTCTGGGGCTTTAGCCCCGATCTTTTAGGTTTTTAAATACCTTTTAAAAATGTACCTAAATACCTTTAGGTTTCTAGTACTTTCAACTTCACCCAGTCAACAGTCACCCCAGTGAGCTTCTTAAGATTCCTAGCTAGTTTTTAGACTGTGGACATTAGGAAGTTTTTCATGATGAGCCAGCCTGCATCAGCCACATGCAGAAAGTGGTTCAGCAGTGTCAGCCAGTGAACCACAGGCAGATGTTGTTTCTGGTTTGTGAATCAGTAGCTGTAACCCTACAGTAGGCTGGTTGCAGTTTGTTGATAAGGTGACTAGCTTGTTGGCTTGCTAGCTAACATTAGCTGCAGTTAGCTCTCTGGCTAATATAATAGAGAATGTTCTGTTAGCCTAATATTCAATTCATAGTATTGAGGTCCATATTTACTTGGCATTGTTTGGGATCCTTGATTTGCAGTTAGAGCAGCCCAGGTTGTTATGGCACAGATTTAAATATAGCAAATTCGTTGGCTAAACATTCATTCTGTGAACTCTACTTTAGCACAGTTTAACATAGATAGATTAGTGTTTGTAATGTTATGTAACTTAAAAATAGTTGTTTTTGTGTTACAGTTTCAGAATGATGAAGACAGTTGGAGAATAGTTGGATACAAAAAAGGATCTAGGCTCTACAAGATGGTTTTGTTTTTACCAGACAGATATAATGTTTTTCCCAAATGATGCACCAATTTTTTAGATAAACTATTCTCTCCAATGGCTAGTAAAATAATACAGAAAGCTGCTGCTGATAAACTGAAATTAAAAGCCAAGCACTGACATATTTGAGGTTTAAATGGCTTCTGGGTGGATTCTCTGCTTGTAGTGAGTAAAAGTTCAAATACCACAATGTTAAAACCTGAAGTATCAAAAGTAAAAGCACCCATAATATAGAATAGTTCCATTCAAAAATGTTATATCATGAGATTATATGTTTTATTATTAGAATTATAGATGAATGAATGTGTCAGCAGCATTTTTAGACTTGGCAGTAGCTTGTCTCCACAGAGATGTGAAAAGTTGCTAACTTATTTTCAGTCTTTACGGTCCCTGCCAACAGTGCACCATGTGGCTCCCCATCATGTGAAAGCTTTGTGGGGAGGAAGGGTTGAAACCTGAGAGAGGTAGAGACACACAGAGGGACACTTCATCCCCGTGCCATAGAAACAGTCTACGTCCCCAGGCCACGACTGGTTTGTTTTCATAGGTCAGGGTGGTTGAAAGCACGGTGTAAACATGTAGGGGTACGGCACCCCTCCGACAGTGCGCCACATCAGTCTGGCATGTGTTTGTGCTTAGTGGATCGTGACAGCGCGTGACCCCCCCCCCTCCCCTCCCCCACCTCCCCTCCATCTGTCCACCTGCCCCACTTTTCTGTTTTCTTGATGAGCTCATGGTCTCTGGCTGCAGACCCCCTGGTTGGCAAAGTGGCAGACTACACACTGCAACACAGCTGGACAACAGCAGAGAGACTTAAACATTGGAAGAGGAAGAGACACTCATACGAGAGTGAGGCTTGTGAAGACATTAGACAGGAAAGGCAGAGACGTGAGCAGTAAGGGAATAAGAAAGTTGTGAGCAAGTGAAAAAGTAAGTGAGAGAAAAGGGAAGCTCAGAGGTCACCAGCTTTTTCTATATTTTTCGACTGCTGCTAGTGGCTTTACAAACCAAGGACCCCCTAAGGCCCCATCACTGAGGTATCCACAGACATGCCTGCTGTAGCAAGAGTTCACCGGTTCCTTCAGGACCAACAGAAGATCAGCCGTGCACAAATCATCCTCAGGAGTGAGTAGGACAGAACTGTTTGTGTCTGTTTCCTGAAGGCAACTCTTGTATCTGTCTTGTCTTCGATTTTGAATGACATCACTTGGAAATCCACAGTATTAAACTGCAGTTAAAGTTTGTTTGGATGAAACAACTTCATTAGTGAATGAATCAGTGGACAGTCATTTATTAACATTCTCTGGTTCCTTGTACTTACTGTAGATGCGAGGATCTTTCTTGTTACTGTAAATGGAATATTTAAGGTTTTTTTTGAGTTACTGTTATACATTTTCTGACTCTTCATAAACTACAAATTAATCAACACATTAATTGATAATGAAAATGATCCTCGCCCAGGTCATAACAACAATCGAGACCAGTGTCAGTTGTCAGTGATAAACCAATATGATTTACTTGATGGATTTTGAGCATACATTGTATAAAAATAATGGACGTAGCCACCGTGACTTCACCCATTGGTTTGTGAACTCCCGTTTTCACCATCTTAGATTTTTGGCGCCAGAGTTGACCAATATGGATGACAGGGTGAAGCTAACCCTAACCCTAACTGCTAGCTTAGCATGTTGTATTTACAAACTATGGTAAACTGTTATAATGCTAATGCTAAATTTTATTAGTGAAAGCAGACGAAAAACCATTACCATGTTAGGACGAGAAAGTGGAGATAACTAGCTGCTAGCTTAGTTAGCACGATACATTTTCAGCTATGGTTAAATGTGACAATACTAATGCTAATGCTAATTTATGCTAGTGAGAAAAAGGCTTAAAACCATTTAATCAAAATATGCTTACCAGGGACAAAGAAACATCCGACTCCTCAGAGGGTCTTTTAGTACAACCAAACGCTGAATAGGACTTCTTTAGGCAACCAGAAAGTTAAAATTAACCCTAATGACATAAAACACACACTGAAATGGCAACAACTATGGCTACTCCTATACTCTGTGAATCCAGGGTTATGCCTGTGTGTTACCTAAAACGAGAACGTTGTTGCCATGGTAGAGACTTGTCAACAGACAGCACCTGCCTGTCTCTCAAAGTGGCCCCAACCTTAATTATGTATAGCATTAAGTTTCAATAAATTTAAATCGGTGAGTTATATTAAAATTCATCCCTTGTACGGTTGTCATGAATTTTGAAATTGGTTATAGTGAGCACAACGTTTTTCCTACTAGGCTGGAAACATGTTTATTTCTGCTGTAAAGTTGGGCATTTGAACATGGAGGTTTATGGGGACTGACTTTCCAAACAAGCCTCAAGTGGCCATTCAAGGAACTGCAGTCTTTGGCACTTTGGCGTTAGCTTTGTTTCTCAACCACAGAGATGCCGCTTGGTTTTGGGGCCTTTGCTAATACTAAATGCTTTCTTCTAGAGATCCGGACATGACTGATCCAATTAACTACTAACTTTCAGTCATTGTATAACACTGGAACACAGTTATAAATGTTCTACCCAAAGTAATGTTGCTGTATCATCTTTGCTCATAGTTAGCTCTTAACTAGCTCTAACTTAACTCTTAGCTCAGAGTTTTTTTTTTTTACTTCCCACTGTGAGGTATACAGATTCAAAGTTGTAAAAAATAAAGAGAACTTTTCTTATGTTTAAGTGTCAGCTCGTTACCAAAACATTCAGTCAGGAAAGAAAAGGTAGACTGAGTTCATCCCTACTCAGTTTCATGCAGTTAAATTAAACATCACACGTGAATGTATTCCTCCACTGCTTTCTTGTAGAAGTAATTAAGTGTGTGAAACATCCATGAGTGTGTGTGTTGGTGTGTGTTTAAATGTTTAAGCGCTCTGTCCCAAGAGCCTCAGACACATTTCAGCCGGAAGCGAGGCCTCCATGGAGACTTCCTCTGATTGGCTACAGAGCCGTTCTGTACTTTAATTGGTTAAGCTGCGCTCCAGTTGTCATGTAGCAACAGTGTAAGAAGGCTGGAGGGAGGACTGACCACAGTTGCCATGGTCTCCTGATCTTTGAAAGAGGGGTTTAAGTTTAATTGTACAAGAGAGCCACAGCATGAATACATCTTGGTGTTGGTCAATAGTGTGTACTGTGTGTGTGTGTGTTTGTGTTTGTGTTTGTGTTTGTGTGTGTATGTGTGTGTGTGTGTGTGTGTGTTTCGTTGGCAAGCCATTAAAGTGTATGCTGTTATGCTGTTGTTTTGAGTGTGCAAATGCAAAATGCCATGAACAAAAAATATAAGTCACTTTTGGAGAGACATTAGAGCTTTTGGAATTCTGATGAATAAACATGACCAAGAAATAACACACAGTTGAGAACACATCACAGAGTCTAAGTATATAGTGTTGCGTGCCATGGCTAAACACAAGCCTGGTTCCAGACCTCTCAATCGCTGTCTGCCACTCTGATTCAAGTATGTCTGGTGTTGTGCGCATTGACAGCTGTTTCACTGGTAGAGGAAGTGAGAGCTTTGTACACAACATCAGGGCTCATACACATGCCACATTTTCGCAGTTTTTTAAAGTGTGAGGTCAGACGCTGGGTGCTACACTTGTGCCAACTTTTAAGGGCCCAGAGGCAAGTTGCACCCAACGTTGCTAAGCGACCGTAACCAGCACCGTATCGTAGACTACTTAGCAGAAATCTCAAGTTCAGAGCTGAACTTCTTCCAGGTGTTTTTTAAAGGCTACTTTCCTGAATTGTAAACAGAGGCTGAAAAAAGCGAGATCGGACATTAGAACTAGGCAGTGCTGATCAAATGCAAACCAAGAGTCTGTTACTGCTTTGCCTATTTCTCGCCTCAGATGTTTTCAGAAACATTTAATCTTCATGTTTTGCTGTAATTCAAGATCGTTTGTTACTTGCCAGCTGTCATGTTTCCTGTGTTAAAATGGCCGAGCTTGTCATATGTCATCCACCAGCGGGAGTGTCTATTGGTCAAGTGGGGCGTGGTGCATTCTGGTAGTTGTAGCAAATCCCACAGCCCTTTTCTTCTGTTTTCTCATGTCATGTAGTACCAATTTCAAAAGTATTTGTGTCTTACTACTGCATAGACAATCCAGTTTTGTGAAAAGACCACCTTCCTGCTGTCCAGGTCCTTAAGAATGTGGATGTCATTTTCCTGTGCAAAAGCCAGAAGTATAAAGACAGAAGAAATGTTGGGGAAATCAGTCGTATTTGGAGGACAAACTATGAAATGGAGACAGTGTTTTGACATTACGTCAAATCTAGTTTGACTTCTCCCCACAGCAATTTTTTCATTACTTATATGCCAACATTCACACAGGTAATGATATATCTGCGTGAAATGTATATCAGCCGCTAAGTGAGACAAAAGGTTCATTGTTTTGTCGAGAAGATGGAAGGATAATGCACGACTCAAAACATGTTCAACTGTTCCAACACAACAGCAATTTAGAAAGAGCCAGGACTTGTCATAGCTTTCCCACAAATCAGTTGTCCATCTTTTGGGATGGAATATCCTCATCTAGAAGTAATGACAGGTGTTGGAAATCATCAAGACTGATTACATGTGCCATGTAAAATGTTGCATTGGTGACCGAGGCTTGCTTCCTCCTTATTCAGATGTTGCATCCAAAATTATCTGCTTCCATCTCTTTTCATTAAAGAGACTTTTGATCATTTGTTGTGCATTCAGTCCTGGCTGAAAATGATTTTCTAAAATTAAAAAAGAAAAAGTTATTACTGGGCTGTCATCTGATACAGTTTGTCATCTTCTGAGCTGAGACAGATGTAAACAGCCATCAGTTGCATGTTAAAGCAGCAGTTGTTTGTATTTGAATCGCTAGTAACAACACTAAAAAATGGCCAGATCCCAAGCTTTGTAATTTTCTGCCCATAAAACTCCAAATTCATTTCATAGAAGTCATAACAAAACCAACATTCCTACATGCATGTCATGCCACTGACCATAATTGCGCATTTGCTGAGATCTGTAGACGTTTGAGGCAGGCACCAAAAATGCTCTGACGGATAAAATATCTGTATAAAATATGCTTTTAGCTCTGATGATGAATTATACACCAGTGACACACTTCCTCTCCGTCTGAAATGATCTGCCGCTGTCCCTTGTAATTTAGCGCTGAAAAAAAAAACGAGCCTTTTCACAGTTTATTGAGCGTTCCCGGCCAGTTGTGAATGATCGGAGACTCATCTCAGCGGAGAAGCTGATGGGGCAGATTTGTGCACAGCTGCCTCCTCCTGTGCTTCTTCCCTCATTTCCCCCTCATTTCCTCCCCAGTTCATCATGTTCTTTTCCCTTTCTTTATATTATTCAGGCTTTTACAATGGAGAATACATGTAGAAAGAGATGGTAGAAAGCTACATCTGTCTTCGCTGTCTGGCTGTGTATCTCACACTCTAGTTCAAAGGATTTGGTCTTATTCGTTGCCATTAGCCTGGCGAGCTGATGATGAGTCATGCAGTAATGTATAATTCATGGCAGTATTGGTTTTGTGTGTCTAAAAGATGCTTATGGGTTAGGTGGAGGTAACTGCTCGCTACACATCCCAGCCAGCCTTTTCCCTGCCCTGTAAAAAATCCATATAAAGTATATAATATATAAAATGATAATGTGTTATGAAGCACTGCAGTTTGATTTAATCCTGAATTACAAGGAAAATGTATATTTTCTTGCTTGAGAATATTCTCGAAACCCCAGGTTAAAAACACCATCAGCAATAATTTTGGCTCATCACTCACAGCGTGCTGAAGAGGAGCTTCGTACCATTCAGGACATGCAAAGGCTTCTCATTTTGTCCTGCCAGAGCGACCCTTGTTATTCTGCCTTTTGACTCTCTGCTCTCTCATTAATGAGGCTTTTGCATCTAAGAGTGACACCTTTAGAGTAAAAAATCCTTAGCTTCTGACAGTTATTACAGACCCAATTTACTAAAAAAGTTATTAAAAAAAGGATTTGCATTTTATTATTTTCAGTGGGGAATATTTTCCATCCCTGCAAAACACAATCTGATATGTTTTAACACCTTAAATCCCACCTCTCATTACATTATATTTTATTTTTGTGTGCAGGCAAACATTGTTCTTATTAAGCGGATCGGGTTTCTTTATCAATGGCATTTTAATCCATCTGCTATTAGTTCCACCAGCTCCACACAGTGAGGTGTGTAGATTTTAAATTTGGGGAAAAGAGAGCACTGGAATCATTATCCGAACAGAGAAAGGTAAATTGGTACGTACATCTCTTAAAGACACCAAATATGTCAGGCTCAATTATGTAATAATATAGAATATATAGTATAATCTAGAAAATATTTGGTGCAGCTATGACAACATGGAGGCATGGGTGAGAAGATTTAACCCAGTAGAAACATCATATAGCTGTAATTAAGAGCTGGAGCAAGCCAATACAGTATATATAGCCTACTCTATATGATGCTGCAAGGCGAAATAACAGGGGAAAGCTGAACGTTTATTATTTTTATTATGAATTAATGTACCAAATATGTTGATTAATCAATACCATTTTTGTCCAGTGTCCCATCAAAAGTTGTGTCCTAACAACAGCTCTAAACCCCAAGTTATCTAGGTGACTATCATACATAAAGGGGCAATAAGTGTTCAACACACCATTGTGTCTTTTATTAAACATATTTACCACACAGCTATTCATATAAAATTCAGACCAGACATTCACAGTAAAACTACACAGATAAAGAAATTCTAACATTTCGATCCACAAAAAAAGTTATGTGTGATTAAGTGGAATGATACAAGAAAAGGTAATTTACTCAACATTACTCAACGCCTGGTGGAGAAGCCTTTATTTGCAATGCGAGCTTCAAGAAAATAATGTCTCACAGTGTCCAGGTAGGATTTAGGCCCATTCTTCCACACAGACTGTTTTAAAATTGTAAAGATTTGGGGGGCCTGCTAGCGAGTCTTGATTTTCTCTCAATAAATGTTCTATTAGGTTTAAGTTTTGTGATTCACTGGGACATTCCAATGTCTTTTTTCTTCCTCTGAAACTAATTGACTGTGGTCCTGCTTGAAGGTCCAGTCATGTCTTATCCTCGTCATCCTGGTGGATGGCAGCAGATTCTTCTTGAGAATTTCCAGTTACATGACTCCGTTCAGCTGTCCTTTGATAATTTGGATTCTGCTGATACCATGAGAAGAGAAACAGCCCCATGCCGTGATGGTTCCACCTCTGAACTTCACTTTAGTACTGAACTCTAATTTACTATTTTTAAGTTCATATGCAAAGCCATTTCTCATTGTTGCAGAAGAGTTTGATTTTTGTCTCGCCTGACCACACTATGTTCTCCCAGTAATGTGAGGACTTTTACAAATTTTGTGTAGCAAATTTTTAAAACTCATGATGGGAATCAAGGCAGTGAAGAGTGAGAAACACAACATTGCCAAGAAAACTTGCCAACAAACACCAGGTTTTTCCAAGGTCTGTTACACCCTTGTCTCTGCAATGCAATGAAAAAGCAAAAATTTCCCTAACACTACATAATTGATGCCAGTTCATGTTTCTTAACGTATTGTAAAATTGCTCTTAAATTTCATTCCAAATGCCATTAAAGTCTTAAAAAGTCCTAAATCAAATTTGCCTTAAGATGTAAGAACCCCATATGGTGCTTACAGGAACATTTAGGAGTTAAGAAATCTGTTGTTAACCAATGCTGTTGCTGTGTTGCTCAACAGTGTTGTTGCAATATTTTGGGAGTGCTCTTTCCTTCTACCCATCATGGGATGTTTCTTGCATAACAGTTGGTAAATTATTTGTTTACTTGCAGGCAGAAGTTGGAAACCCTTTTTAAAAGAGTGGAGATACAACCTACCAACATGCACTAACCCAGCTGACGCTCATTAGCACAAGTAGGAGAACTAATCAGCTGGTTTAGTGATTTTCTTACTGTGTTCAATACTTTCCTGTGTCATTCAACTATAACTTTTTTGTGGATGTAATCTGATAGTATTTTTTATCTGTCTAGTTTTATTAAGTCAGTATAAATGGTCTAAATTTTACATCAATAGCTGCACTGGAAATATGTTTAATGAAAGAAATGGTGACATGTTAAATACGTATTTCCCTCACTGTAAAACAAAGAAAAACATTAGGTCTTCACCTTTGAGAGCCTGGAACCAGCAGATTTGTGGCATTTCTCCTTGAAAAATAACTTGAATAGCAGTCTATTATCAACATAGTTGCATGTTGCCTTTGACCCATCTGTTGTTTGTCCCATGTCCTTGATTAAAAAAATAAACAAAAAACCCATCAACAAGTGCATGCTAAATCCAGTACCCCTGTAAATACCCCAGTGTTTACCTTGACCCCTCAAGGGCGTCTAAAAGACCGACCCACTTGTTGCTGGGCAGATCTGAAACTATAATAAGTGCATGTTTGCAGTTTGTGTCACTCTCAGGATCGTCCCTGCCATGTCACTGAGATATATTAACGGGGCAGTGGGTTGGCATCAAATGTCCAGCAGTCATCCATAGGAGCTGAGGATGGCAGAGGTGTAGATGTCGGTGGTATCCCATTCCCTTTCTAGACATCCTGACTCCCCCGAGCCCCAAAATAATCTTCCGTCTTGTAGGACACACTGAAGGTGTCAAAGATAGACAGAGAAACAGATGGAGAACAGCTCCGTTCACATTGGACCTACAGTGAATTCAATCTGTTACAGAATCCAGTGCTCATCAAGATATTACTGTACTTTGATCAAGACAGAGGTCCTATGGTAATACTAATCCTGTGTGAATAAATCGTCTTTTTAAAACTTCACCTTTCTGCATTTTGGGTAAGAAATGAACCGAGAGAGTTTCATCATCCTGTGTTACATGAAATTCAGAAGTTCGCTCATCAGTTCATTAACTCATAAATTATTTAACAGGGTTCCCAGGGGCCTCGGATCTTCAGAATTTGTGGATTTAGAAAAAAACAGCAAGGTATTTTCTGAATGTCCTTAAAGAGTTTATTCTCGTTGATCAAAGTATAGCATCGGAATTACTCGGCGTGCCTCAGGACGTTGGAGGTTTGCTTCGTCTGAGCAGCAATTTTCAAAGAAGTGACTTTACTGCACAAGATGAGGCCTAAGGACGTGACTTACCGTAACACTTAAAGTCCTTGAAACACAATTAACAAGACATTCAAAGTCATCAAGAACTCCTTGACTTAAATACCTGAGAATGTGTGTGAGCTTTGAAGTCCCTATGGCGAGATGGTTTTTAAGTAATGAAATCACAGATAAGGTGAACAGGGGTAAGGGTGAGGACAGAGATGGAGAGACAACAGTTGCTGAGGAGAGGCGGAAGCCAAAAAGAGAATTTGAAGTAGGTCTTTGTGTGCCAGGTAGCCCATTTTCATTGGGCATCTACTATAATGGTTATTGACAGAGCGTCCTAATCAGACCTCAAAGAACCATTTCCCCTTCTTCTGCTGGAAACACTGACATCAGCACGAAGCAGGAGAGGGAGATACAGCAGCAAAAGAGCCATTAGGCAGGCACATTCCCAACTGTGTTCTTCATACATTCTTTTAATTCTTCCAGTGCACACTGTTTGGTATTCAGTCTAAAGTCACAGGTGGTTTGGGCTCTTAGATCTGGGCCCAGATTTATTAATCGTCTCAGAAGGGGAAGTCAGTAGTAACTGGACAAAAAAGTCTCAGTGTAACACATATTTGGTCCTGTGCAATTAAGCAACTCTCCTAACCTGGAAATGCCTCCGATCTCTGCCAATATTTCAGAGAGCTCCAGAGGAGTCCAAGTCTTTTTAGGAGCTGCCAGGAGATGGCTTAATGCATCATGACAATAAGATTATTGTTAGCTCACAGTTTTGACAAGAACTGAACATTTTTTTGTGGCTGACCTTGGGCTGGTGCTTTTGGCAGAAACCAGTCTCTTCACAACCTAAGTCTTTTTTTTTTTTTTTTTTTTGCAGCTAAGCACTTTTATAGCTCTTCATATGTTTAACGTTTCCAACAAGGACTTGTATTTGAATACGTTTATGTCCTCCTAACTGAATGTCATCCAGTTAATTCTGATAAAGGATATCTCAACTGAATTTCAACTTTTGAAATTTAATACATCGTATTCTATTTGACTTATTTATTTCAAGTTCAGCAGAGCTGTCTTATCGGAGACACTGGTTGGCATCATGTAAGGGGACTTAAAAAACTCTATGTGACATTAGAGCATTAATATAGCAGCAAACAACTATTTGCTATGTAAAGATATAGTGGAGTAATGACATCCTCACCAGAGAATGAGGCGTAACGCTACCTCTGTGTGTGTTTTAAATTAAGCTTCGCAGTTTGTTATGGTAGACAGACCAGCTGTACGTGCATGTTAGTTTCCTTGTGTATCCCACTGGCTTGCTAAAATGGGCTGCACTCATGATGCATGCAATAATGATTTTAAGACCCTGCTGTTGCAAAACCATAGCACCCACTCTCTAGTTTCACCCCCAGGTTAACACTGTTAGCTCTGTTAGCACTGTTTTTGTTGTTAGCACTGTCCACACTGTCAGCACCGTTAGCTGCCATCTGCCAGCTTAGCACCTCCGTGTTGAGAGCCGTGTGGACAGCCTCTAAATCATAGATTCAGTCTGAATATCACATAGAGCTCCTTTAAGTTAACAAATAGTGTAGAAGGTGAGAAGGATGCCACAGTCCACAGATCATTACTGGCTGTAAAATATTATACAATGTAGTACACAACACTGTTCTGGGCATTGTTGGGTAGGCTGATATGGCAAGATGAATTCATGCAGTCAAATGACCTGCACTCTATATTTACATTAACATAGTCTACTGGGAATATCACTATGCCATTTTAGTTATATATTAATATTGGCCTTACATTTTTGTGTATATAACGTCTGTAGTTCCCTACAGTGAGTTACATATTTCCCTGACACATATAGCCTACAGTGCTGCAGTGTAAATTGTCATCTGCAAAATGTAAAATTACTGTAAATTAGGAATGTGAGACCCGCTCCTAGGAGGTCTGAGTCAATGAAGGAGGCTTCGTATGCTACTCTAAAGTTAGTGTCCTTAGCCAATATCTGATCCTGGCCCATTGCCCACATGTCTCATACTATCTACTAGAGGAATATATTTCTACGGAGCAGGTGTCATTTTCTTTTGTGGCTCAGCCTGGGCTGTAGCCAATCACAAGATGTTGCTATGGATGCTTGGACAATGACATCATGAGCTAAATGTGATACTATATTCCAGCTTTTAAAAAATGTGTCCGCCCTGTAATCCTTCTCTCTGAGCTTTTACCAGACAGTCTAAATAAACCTGGACGTCGACATATGTCTTACAGTCACGTTATCTTTGACAGAGTGAAGACAGTTGGAATTTCCTATGCGTTTTGTCTGTGATTGCAGAGTGTGTACGTCATGTAGCTGTGAGTGTGTAGAGTTACTGGCCTCAGTTCCCACTGGAGCCACACATGCTAAAAATGTACACACTCATCATACTGTGAGGCGCTTTGGATCAAAGAGTCTTCATATATTATTCACAACCCCCGTGTGCTCTTTAGACTGTTTGTGTCTGACAGGATGATGGATGGACATACTGAACAAATGCTCATCCAGCACATATACAGAAACTCCTTGACCCTTTGACAGGTGACAGTGTCAGTTCTTCACTTACAAACAGAAAGGGATGGCAGCTTTGATGACAGGTTGTTTCTCTGGTGTGAGCAGGTAAAACAAAGGAGAATGACCCTGTCCTTTAGTTTTGTCCATCCATATCCCCGTCATCCTGACAAACAATCACTGACTCCTTTGGTGTCTACTTTGTCCTTTTCTCTTCATGTCAATGGCATTCTCCTTTTAATCCTGTTGGTTTTGTAGTGTTCCTTCCATTGCTGTGCATTGTAATTCACCTGAAAAACAAGGTTTACTGTGTAGATTTTATCAGCTTTTTTAATTTCCTGATGTGTTGGGAACTATTTCACAGTGGCCATCAAACTCTGAGCCACTGTGAAGAGGGAAAGTAAAAATTAAACATTTTTCAAATCAGATTTATTCATTCAAATGATCAAAAAGCCACAAAAAACAAAGAAAAATGTGTTGTCTCAAATAATTCTTTCAGCTGGTGCGTGCTCCTTTGTGGCTCCACCACCTGCTACTCCTGCTGCTCGTGCTGCCCCGGCTGAACCCAGGCACCGAGGCCGAAGAGGCTGTGATCCGGCTGTCCTTACGGATATTTTTATTATCATCATTCGACATGTAGAAAGAACGTGTAATCTATTGAGTCGATTTACATAGATAATTCACAATCATGAACCTAATCTGGATATTAAACCTGCTAATTGCCAACTAATTTAACTAAATGTGTTATATTTTTAATATTTTGTCATGTTTAGATTACGTGTTTCAAAGGCATCTGTGTATTGTGTACATAACAGAGTGCAATACGAATTAAAATTGTAATTTCCAATAGTGACAAGCAACATTTATGTGCTTTATTAAATTTACACAAGCACTATGAGTGGTCAGGAGCAGGAGTAGATTTTGTTAGTAGCTATGAAAAGATCGGAGCTACTAAAATATCAATGAATGCGGACATGCACGTAAATTTCCGTCTGCGAACAGTTTACACACAAATTCCTTCTGCTCACGTTTCATGAATGAGACCCAGTGATTATAATAGTTGTGTGGAACTGTGTTGTTTTTGCCAACATGTTATCTGTTTTGTCCATTCACTGAACATTTAACTGTCAAGTGTACTTTACTGTACATTAGAGTATGCATGGCAGCCTGATGTGACATCAAATCCCAAACGGCACAGGCTAAAAGCTGCTGTGCTGTAGTGGATTTACTTGTGTACTGTAAAGCTGTGTAGGCTGACATTATACTGTAAAACATTTTAGGGGGCACCAGAAGTGCGGTGCAGCTTTCTCACTCTGGCTGAGACATTTTTATGTCTCCATTCGCTTATTCTTGTGAACGTGAAAAACACCTTGAGGGAATTTCTTTAAATTGGGCACAAATGGACTCAGTGATGAACACATAAGATTTAAGTAATCACAGGTCAAAAGTCCAAGTCAGCGTGACCTTACAAAACATGTTTTTGGCCATAACTCAAGGATTCCTATGCTAATTATGACTAGATTGCATACAAATGTCTAATAGAATAAAATGCTGAAGTGGTGACATTTTGTACTCAAAAGGTCAGACACCTTGAGGAAATTCCTCCAAATTTGGCAAGCATTCACTCGGACGCAACTGTCCAGAATTAGAAAGCACTTTGAATTGCTCTGGTGTATAAAATGTGCTGTACAAATAAAGCTGCCTTGCCTTGCTTTAGAATTTGGTGGTCAAAGCCAAAGTTAGGGTCACTGTGACCTCACAAAACACATTTCTGGCAAGAACTTATACACTAATTCATAATCATAATGTTCTGCAAAAACGCTTTTTTGACCAGTATTCAACATCATATTTCAGGAACAGAAGGGGAGACATTTGGTCAGATACTAAATTGGTGACACTAATCTAAGGTGCCCATCTTGAAACGATGCTGATTGTATAGATCTTCTGTGCTGCTGGGTTGAAGATATGTATGAAGCATCCATGTTTTAGAATTTGTAGCTTCTTTGCAGCAACATCCATATTTGAATCATGGCTACTGTCATGGCACATATGAGTCTGGACAGACAGTGGATGTCAGCTGCAGCTTGAGTGGTTTGTAGAGGCATACAGCCATGTGGTGGTAATTGTAGTTTGACTTTAAAGGGGAACTTCACCAGTTTTCAAATTCATATATTTTATTCCTATAGTCTAAGACAGTCCAAAAGTATTAGTAAAAGGAACAACTCCCTCACAAATCTAAAAACTAGAGTGCTAAAACTCAAATTTGGGATGTCAGAGGGTGTAAAGGCTGGAGCTTCGCCATAGATAATGAATTGGATAAGATGCTCTATATGACACTGAGACAGCTAGGGTAATGCTTTTAGTACATGGGAACATTTGTTTGAGAACTGAGAACACTACAATAGAATAGCTACAGGCACTTAGTGACACCACAAGTTTGAGACTTACTTCTCTTGTTTTTGGCTTTGAGAGAGAGAGTAGCTCATGTTCACAAATATTGATTAAACCTTCCTTGGCCATGGAAATAACTTACTGGAATTCCCTTTTAAGTTTCACTAATGCAATACGTTATTATATTATATCAAAGGGCTATACATTCTCAAAATACCATAAAAGTTTGTCCCATTGGAACTCTGAAAAATGAACGCTTATTCTCCAATGTTCATACTGAAATTAACACTGCATGCGAATGTAGAAGGCTCTCACTAAAAAGTGCAGGGTCCTCAACAAAAAACATAAAAAATGAAAACTGTTTAATTGCTGCAGTGAGCACACTGCTATGCACACTGCTTGTAGATTGCTTTGTAACGTGAGTGACAAATGTCTGCTGTTGACCTTGTGATTGCCGATATAGGGGGGACAAAAACACACAGCTGTTGAGTTATTTTTTAATGTCATTTCTAAATTCTTTGAGCATCACTTACAAAATCCAATTCATCTTCATGTTGTTGGGGTGGAGGTTGTCCTGCGGGAAAAGTGCTCTTTGCACAGGTGCTTACTGTTGCTTTTTCAAAATGTGTTCAGCTATATTGGAGTGTAGGAATAACTCTGAGAGCAAAACTATCAGCATTGCTATAAAAGTTCCTTTCTTCTTATTTTGGCGACCCCACCCTTTATGTTTAGTGCTACTTCCTGAGATCAAAATGAATAATTGAAAGAAAGGACATGGACTACATTCCTACATACACACACTGGTAATGATATTGAGGGCAGCAGCGCTGTGTCCTTCTCTGTATCCAGCGTATGAATAATAGATTGGATCCAGGAAGTACAAACTGGCCGACCAGCCCATCAGGTAGAGAGTCCCACCACATCCTGTACGCAGCTCTCTTTCTCTCTCCCTCTCTGTCCGTCTCTTTCTCTGCCTTTTGTGTATCATCAGTTTGTTTCTCCTCTCTCTGTATCTCTGTCTGGCTCTCACTCTCTGTCTTAATCCCCAGCTCCGTCTTCCTCTCCCTCTCTGCCTCTTATGTTCATCTCTCCCTCCCACTCTCCATCCCTCCCTCTCCTCTTCCTTTGTTTCCATCAATTCTGATCTATTGGAGAGCCGGCACAAAGAACGACCACGCCAAGCATTTCAGCGTCATCTTTAAAGGTGTACCGTCAGGATATTAAGGCTTCAAATTACAGAGGATAAACAACTTAACCGGCTACTGAAACAGGAGACGGCTCAATGTTTGTTTTTATCTTCTCTTGCTGCAACTGAAGTTCATAACCATCAGCCTGATCTTTACACACCTCCAGCAGTGTGGATGATGCAGGGATAAGGCACAGGAAATTGAAAGAAGAACCTCGGAAGCCTGAGACATGGTACTGTATGTGAGCTCCCAGGATTGTACTGGGGGAGCTGGTAGCAGGGTGGTGGTCGCACTAAGGCCTGGCAACGGGTCAGATGGGGCCCCACATGGACTGTGGCGTTATGTTTGCTGTCAGAGGAGGCCCACGCTGACTCTGCCTTCATGTAGGTATACAACAGCAAAGGGAACAGACTTCTGGAGTTGTTTTACTGTTTGCTTGTTGTGGGGATTTTAAGGTTGAAGTCAGCTAGGAAACGTTATTCTCAGTTGTGGAAATATTCTTTGTCGTATTCTCTCATTTTTTCTCTCCTTAGTCCTGTGAACTATTATCAGCTTTGTCCCCCTGCTGCGGAGATATTCCCAAGGAGCAGATAGTGATCTCATGACCAGCTAATATTGTGAAGTACAGCCCAGCCCAGATTCTCTTTGTTCTCTGTCTGCTTCTGTCTGTGAATACCTCTTTAAGCTTTACTTCATGCCTTCTCTCTTTGCCCTGTCTTTCCCAGTATTGTGTCAGATAATGTTTTTGGAAGCGGGCCAAGCTAAAGTGCTGTTGTCTTGGGTCATTGAATCACTTTATGTCTATTAAGTCCTTCCATTTTACGAGAAGAGAGAATGACTGAATGTCTGTTTGGAGGAGGCACCTTGAGAGTCAGTGGGTCTCGTGGGTCTTGACATTTAGGCCCAGTCCCATTTCTTATTGTTACCCCTACCCCTCTTTTTTGAGTAGCCTTTTGCCCCTCAGAACAGAATTACAAGAGGTAGTGGTTGAAATCTTCCCCTGTGAAATGGGACAACCCTTCAAAACCCTCATGTGTAGTTGTAGGTTTCGTTTACGCAAACAAATATGACTTTGGCAATTATCGATTTTTTTCAATGACACATGCCATTTATCTGATAAATTTATCATGGACGCTCACAATCAAACAAGCGATCGAATAAAAGAACACTGCTTCATTACTAGTCCGCAAGCTGTGGGCTAATATTAGCAGCCCGTGCTTCTACCCTGCCCATCTGTACTGATATCAGAGGAGCGGTAACAAGTGCAGCAACTTTGCTGCTGAACTCAAGTTAAATTTCGAACGTCATATGCCAAAATATGTCAAAAGGCAGATTTTCATTCACAAATCAGCAATAACAATGAAACATTAGCTAGCTAGCAAAAAGAAAAGGACCATATTACATTGAAAAACACAAAACTAAGATAATACGATTCTTATCATAATTTGTAAGTCTTTAATAACAATGAAAATATATTTCTGGGTTTCTTGTGTTGCTTGTGCAGCCATCTTGCTGATTATTTCTTATAATTATAATTCTGGACAATGTCTGAAGAATCGGGTCGAGTTTCTCTTTCACACATAAAGCACATAGCAGAATATATTTTGTTGCAGAAGCATTCTCACCTACTGGAAATACTCTGTTTGGTTCTGGTGAGGGGTGATGCCTGGGTAGAATGTGCAGGATCCAGGACATGACACAGATTACACCGCGGCCCTGTAGCTAGTTTGTAAGTTGGTTCCCTAAACTCGTCATCTCTCCAGTTAGACATTTTCGTTGCCGCCTTCCTGTAAATGAACGTTCTTCTTCACCCTCAGATTTTTGTGAGTTTTTTCGGTTTTGCACGAGCCTCATGATAGAAACGTCATCAAGTAGCTCAGTCCATAGGGACTTGGGTTGGGAACCAGAGGGTCGCCAGTCAAGTCCTCGTCCGGACCAAATATGGAGCGTGGACTGGTAGCTGGAGAGGTGCCAGTTCACATCCTGGGCACTGTCGAGGTGCCCTTGAGCAAGGCACCGAACCCCCCAACCACTCTGGGCGCCTGACTAAGGCAGCCCCCTCACTCTGATATCTCTCCACTTTGTGCATGAATAGGTCCTGTTTGTGCATGTGTGTGTCTTTCAGACCTGTGTGTTAATGACAAAAGAGTGAAAATTTCACCCTGATTGTGCGTTGCGGAGACTATAGTAATCTTTTGAGTGTTCATACCTGGCGACGTGTGTCTTTGTCAGCGGGAGTCTCTAACTGCGTTACGACCTGTGTGTGCACACCACAAGATTTCTCCACCGAGCCCTCGCCGACATAGCCCCAGATAATGCAATGACGTCACCAAACTTGGAGACGACACATCGTAAAGGCATGGATATTCTTAATTATCCTGGGTCCAAACACAACGCGCTCCCCGTGATCCTGTGGACGCCGCCATTGTTGTTGCTTGCCGGCCGGCTTGTCAGTGTTGCCAGATCTTGGGAGAGAAACAAGCAACCAGGGCTTTGGAAAGAAGCCCAAAAGAAGCGACTGCAGTCAGACATACTATCATTTGTTTAAATAACTTATTAGACGAATATATATAGAGAGAAAGGTGACGTTTAGAGAGCAAGCCCAAATAAGCAACTCCACTTTAGAAACAAGCCCAAAGTTGCAGCTAATAAGCGGACTTGGCAAGTGGCAACCCCGTGGCTTGTCGTCCTCACATTTCTTCCGTCCTCCTGCGTGCTGACGTGGGACGTATCCCGCCTCTCATTGGCTGATGCTCTTTGTCAGTCATGTCACACTTCTCCAGTTTTCTAGCATGCCAGATATCCAGTCCCAGTCACAGACGAGGGGGCGACTTGCTCGTAGGCTTGTTCACACATGAGGACTCGTCGTGGCAGACGATCTGCCGACTCACCTCCGACCCATGGTGGCTCTCAAGATCCTCTGCGACGTCAAAATTGCGGTGAAAATTGTGTAATGTGAACTAGGCTTTACTTGCTCACTGGTAATTCTCCCAATTATTATCTGCTCTTTTCATACATGGGTTCATTCAGATTTTACAGGGACTTTGTACCAGGAAGCTGGAAGGATAAAATCCGTTTAATGTCCGAGTTTAACTGTTTGGGACTTTTGCATTCTCACAAACAGCTCCTCTGGGTAGTGTCTAGATAATTTTAGGTTTGCAGTGTATTTGTGAAAAGGGCTTCGGTTTGAAGGGTGCCCTTTTGAAAAACCTCAGTTTGAAGGGCAATGTAGTCTGAACACTTTGCCCTACCCCTCTATCCCAACAAGAATCAGGACACCACGAGATGTGAACGTGCAAAACAGAGGAGTAGGGGCAGGGGTGTATTAGGCTTAAACCTTAGAAATACGAGGTGGTGTAAAATGTCAGGTCCTTGTGTTGAATAGTTGTATAATAAGATTTCTAATAGGAAAATGAGGCTTAAATGAATGTCAGGCCCGTTTATCTGATCTTAAGTCCTCCCTCCTGCCCTGCTAGGCTGCTGTCTGTGTTCTGTCATTAGCACATAAGCTCTATTAGAGCAGACAGTAACACAATTACACCCACAGGCAGCGGAAGATGGAGACGAGAGACCATGTCAGCAATTACAGTCGCAGATATCGACTGCCTGTGGACTCGGCTTAATTCAATGCTATTTCAATTCAGCCCATACAAGAAGGAAACCATCAAGATGGTAATAAGATGAGATGATGTGAATAATGACGGCAGATAGAGTGCTAGATGTAGAAATGGCTATTCTGTGTTCCCTGGAGATGCTTCACATCATCAAGTTTCAGAGTGTTCTCTAGCAGAGGCCAGGTTGGCTCACATGCTTTGGATATGGCTTCAAAAGTGTCTGAGTTTGTAGTTTCTGATAATAGTTATTGTCTCTGTAACTGCCTAAGTGATATTTCAAAACATTACTTTACTGAGTAGCTTTTGACATGAACTGTAAAATGTTAACAATGACTAGTGACTGGTTTGTTGGAGTTAAACTGTGAGATCCTTTCAAAGTTGCCATACTCTGTTGAACTACGAACACACACAGTCACAGTGATGTGTCTTTTCATTCACAAATAGCCGTCACTTGCATGGTTTTACCAATGGTCTTTGCTGGTAATAACTAACGAGAAGAAATGAAAGGTTAGGTAAGAGATTTGTTAGTGTCTGAGCTTAAAGAATCTGGAATCATCTACCATAACTCAGCCTTATATGAGATAAGGCCCTTTCTACACCATAGATATTTCGGAAAAAAGATATTGTCCCCCTTTGTTTAAAAATTTTTTGTTTTTACAAAATATCCCCATCCACATTAGAATGCAAAAACGCCACCAAACATTCACTGGTGTTAGCTGTCTTCCACAGTCTTCCCTCATAGCAAAGGTTGTAATAGTGTACAGGCTACTTTTTATAAAACACCTTCTAGAGGTCTCATCACAGGTGATTCTCCTTCTACGTAAGGACAAACGAGCTCACTCAGAGATCTGAGTGATTCTCTGGACATGCTCAAGTTTTCATTGCATTCCTCATTGACAACAATTCCACTCTGGAAAGTCTCCCACCATCTGCTGGTTCAACCAGTCCTAAACCAAATCCTTCGTTTTGGGCGGACGTTAAACTGTGGATGCTGAGGTAGACCAAGTAACACATGGCAAAGCAGAAACCTCAGTTCGTCCGTGATTTGGTGCAGCAATACTCAGTTTTACACGTCCACATGAATACACAACCAGAGTGTCAAACCTAAAACTGAGATATTTGATGTTAAAGATAGTTGATGTTCGCATATGGATGAGAGGCCAAAACATAGAAAAATATCTGTATATATGTAGACAGGGCCTAAATCTTCACATTGGAGGACCTGGAACTGACATATTCTACAGAAATGGCTTGAAACACTACAGTCATTGTAAGATATGCTGACGATGGACTTTTTGGTTAATCAGCTAATGGTTTCAGCACCAGATATTTTCTTCATCTGATGAACTGATAGTGATCTGGAGATGAAAGGTTTGACTTTGATATGTGACTGCAGTCAGTGTATCAGTGTGTCTCTCGCTTTCTGCGATGTAGTCTGGTAGTCAGTTTGTTTTTCCAGAAACATTCATCTCCTGACAGTGGTGTGAGCATTTCTATTTCTGGCTATTCAGAGACCATCAGAGCAACACGTTTTAGAGGGAATATCAGATTCTTCACAGAGTGATGTGAGATTTTGGTACTAAAATTAGCACAGCTGTCCCAAGATTGAATAATGTGAGTTACCTATACTATTAGCACATAAATGTGGTCCAGAAAAAACACTGTGGACGATGTGATATTTGAGCTGTAGAAATAGTTTCTGTTCAAGCTAGAAGAGATTAAGTCTGGACTGTGTAGAACTGAGACACTTCGTCATGTCCACTGGGCATTAGTCATAGTGTCTGTATTAAAATATTCCACTTTTATATGAATTCACCTCAAAGGAAATCACAAAGGGAGATACAAAGCCCAGGCCTTATTACACACACCTTAAATGGTGTTGGTGAGCCACACCCTCACTGAATGGTTTCCAGTCTACACACACACCCACACACACACAGGGCTCTACCTTCTGAACACTCCATTGATCCTCCGCTTCCCCTGCAGAAGTTTGCTGCTCAGGGTTAAAAAATAAAAAGAGCTTATATAAATATTGGAGTCAGACATATTTATGCCACCATACATTAGAAGACTTTACCCTCTCACATCTAAAGACATTGTGAGTTTTAAGTCACACACTCAGATTTTACAAAGACAGGGGATCTTGCAAGGTCACTATTTGCAGGACTACAACTAGGTTCCTTTTGAGATGATTTCCCATCCTGTTCCTGGTTGGAGATCTTACACCAAACTCCCTTTAAGAAAAGTGACATAGTAACTACTCTTCACGTGTCCACCAAACCACTTACACACACACTAGAAATGCAAGATAATGCGTCAATCTGGCATTCGGGTTAGATTTTCAGGATAGGATTATAGTCTCAGAAAATATTGCAGTTATTATCATTCAGAACGACCCTTAAAGGAATGAAAACAGAATGGTTATTTTAGTCGTACAATGTTTTATTACTATAATTGAAAATTAAAACCATTTCGTTATTGGAAGCATGTGTAAAAAGCCTCTCCGATGAGAATAATTAGAATAAAGGGAAGATTTTCATCCAGTTGCATTTTTCTTCAATATCCTAGATAAGCAAATGTACATGGTATGATAACCTTCAATTTTTATATCATGGTAAACCTCAAAACATATATCGCTGCAACCCAAAACTTCAAATTTTGGATTTTGTTGCCTGAACTGGCAATCAGCCTCCATTGGTTAGCTGTGTTATTTAAGTCAGAGGAGACTGTGGGAATGAGAGGTTAACTGTTCCAAAAATTAAGATTTCTCACTAAAATAAGTGCTGGTTGGTGGATCAGAAAGGAAGGAAGGGCAAAAAGGTACTCTTGTTTGTTTTACTTCTCCATCAGTTTCCCTCCTTTTCCACAGTACGAGAGAGCTGAGACTTCTTCATGTTCTTGTGCCTTCCTGGAGTCCCCTCCATGTCCACTGTCTACCTGGTTTGCACTGGAGAGAGCGCGGCTGTTGGTTGTTGACAGTGTTCATGTCATTAAACTTCACTAGCTATGACTAAGTCTTTTGAGCCAAGATTAAAAACCTAGAATATTAATAAACATCTTTGATATTATCAGAACATCAAGACAAGAAAAAGACTTCAGACAGCTCAGAATGAGTTTTATGACCACCTTAGACCAAACAAATTGAGATCATGGGAGTGCACCACAGCTCCAGCAAAAGTAATTTGGTGTAAGGCAAGAATTAGTTGAGCAACACACTGCCAGGTTAGTCTGCCCACATTACACCAAAATACAAGGAGAAAGACTTCTGCTTTTCATCAGTGAGGAAAAGACACACAAGTTCCAAGATATTTTAGTGAATAAACCATGTCTGATCAAATATTTTTACACTCTCATCGTAAGATGTCAGTAAAAAAAACATTTATGGCCTTGATGCCAGTAAGCTTACTGATCCATTATTGGTGATTGTGGGCCCCATGCTGACTCATCAGACAGGATTCTCTGTGCTGACAGTAATGGTGGCCACTAGACTGGTTTCCAGTAACTCGTCATTCATCAGCGCTTAGTCATTATTAGCCAAGGACAACACAAGGCTTGTTTGTGTGCTTCTGTTTCCATCTCAGATGACTTCGTGTTTATCTTTGCTTATTTTTTGCGGACATTTTTTCTGTGTTGTCAAGGTTTTTACTGGTCTTATCTGGTTTTAAAAAATTCTGCATCAGGTATTCTTGTGTGTCTTTATTTTGTAAGGATGCTCCGCTCAGGCCTGTCACAGATTGCTGGAAGCCATATCAGCTGATACGAATCACCAGTCACAGGTTTTATTTGAAGCCTTTTGTTTATTGTGTAGCATTATTCTTTTATTCAAGTTTTTTTAACTTGTTGTAGGGTCGCTGTCTTTGCAATGTCTCTGTTAGCAGTTTGAGTGGGTGGTGATTGCTTTAGTGCTAGCTAGTTTTGAAAACTCGTCATATTCCTTGACGTGACGAACCTTCAAAGGTCTGATCAGGTTCTTGGTGTTGAAATGTTTGGTTGCATTCCTCCACCAGAGATTTACTTCAAATACACACAGTAAAATACAAATTTATTGTCTTTTTCAGGCACCTGGTAGAACTGCGAGACCAGTCAAGCCATTTTAGTGGGGCGTAGAGAAATTGTGTTGCGTTTTGCATCATCTGATCAGCCTCAGACCACCAATCAAAATATTTAGAACGAATACTATCTGATAACAATCAATGGCCAATTGATTGGAGCACCCTTATTATTTTACACATTTTCTGGCTGCAGAAATGTGTTTCCACTGAGGATCCATAGATCTTCATGAAAAATAAATAAATAACAACAACAGATAACTGTTAAAGTTGCATTGATTCAGATGTGGCAAACCCTATTTTCTTCTCTCGTGGAAAGTAACTAATGCCAACACCAACGACAGTCAAAGTGTTAAGTGGGGTCAGTGTGTGAGCACGTTAGTGTTCAGAAACAGTCGTCAGCCTGGATGCAGCCCAGATTCCGCATGTTTCATCTCCGTCTTTCTGTCTGTCCCTTCAGACTTGGCTGAATACTAATTACAGTCAAATCTGCTCCCTTTTCAGCTCCATCCAGATCCAATGTTTGTGCGTGTGCATGTGTTTGGTACACAGAGGGAAAAGGAGCACCATGTTGGTCCATCTGGCCTTGCTCAGGTTTTGCAGAAAATGCAGCTCATTAGCAAGTGTAAATTAGACAGTGATGCCTGGGTGTCTCTTTTTCTTATGCCAAAGGCTACTGAGGGTACGTCAGTGAGTGTTGACAGTGTTTCACAGTTACAAGAGCTGTGTTTCTTTCACAAAAATGTGTTCCTGGTCTAATTTGACCTTTTGGGGCACTCGTGTTTGTCATTTCCTTTATGCAAAACCAGCTGCTCAGTTATAGGCTAATAGGTTATTATAAACTCTGGTGTTGGATGAAAAGCAGATAGAAGCACAGAGAGCTGTCTTTGCATTTGTGTTGATCCTTTAGTTTAGACCCTCATTATGACTCCATTTTGTCCCTGTTGGTCTGTCTACCTGCAGAATGCTACCACCTGTGGTACCTGGTAATTTTCATTGATAAACTAGTATTTAGAACCAGACACAACTCTAATGAGAATCGAGTCCCTCCTAGTGTGAGTACCCTTTGACCATTTTTAGAGCAGTACCATGCTTCATCAGCCAATATTCAATACAAAAACCTTTTTATTCATTAAATGATATGACATGAACATCAGAAAACACAACATAAACACAAATTTAAATTTAAAAAAACTTGAATTTTGGGGCGTCGGTGGCTTGGTGGTGGAGCAGGCACCCCATGTACAAGGCTGTTGCCGCAGTGGCCCAGGTTCAACTCCAGCCTGTGGCCCTTTGCTGCATGTCATCCCTCTCTCTCTCCCCCTTTCACACTTGATTGTCAAGTGACTGAATAATCACTTGATCAACTAATCATTTCAGCTCTTTAAAACATAGCATAGCTAACTTGCCTGTATATTAAAGGGATAGTATGAATTTTTTTAACCTTTCCATAGTCAGTGGGTTACCAACAGTAGATGGCGGTTGGCATCCTCCCAGTATAGGGAAGCAGACAGAAGCACCGCCATGGAAGCTAAGCTCTGTACTGCTGTTGACAGGGAGCAGCAGCAAAATGTATTTTAGCCACCTAAAAAAAACCACTTTAAAACACCAAAGTCACACAATAACACAAGCAAACTAACTGATCGAGGCAGCGTTAGACCAGCAGCTCCTGTGTTCAGCAAGGTAAAATGAATGTCTTTGTCAATTGAGGCTGGCTTTGAAGAGATAGGTTTCAGTCTCAGTTCAGTTACCCATTGGAGGGGCTGTCTGATGGTAAGGTAAATTGATCAAAATGTTCTAGATATAGAGTAAAGTTAAACTTATATATGGTTTTTTTTTTAGGTGGGCCTCTTTTTTGGTGGCTTAAATACATTTTGCTGCTGATGTTGTGGTAGTTGACACCAGCCACTCAGGATGAGCTACCAGTAGTGACAGATTTATTGGAATAGACTACTGTGTCTATAAATGTGGTTAAAAGTGTGGCATTGTTTCTGGGATTTTTGTTTTTCACCTCTGAAATGCATATGTGCACATCGTGTTGGTAGCACAGCAGTTCATTGCTTAGCATACGTGGTGGTACTCCTGCCTGTTTCTCCAAACTGAGAGTGTGCTCACAGCCATCCCCTCTATGTAACACACTGACTATGGGTAAGTACTTTATACAACCCCACTTCAAAAAATTGGAACTGTCCCTCCTTTAATGCATCAATACTTTGGCAAGGAATTATTCTTCACAGTGAGTACATTTCATTCCTCTCAGTCGGAGACTCAGTTTGGACACATTTTGGAGTTTGGTGGTGTCTCTGCTCCTGTGGTGCTCCAGAAACTAATTTGACCAAGCTTGACAAAGACCGTCCCTGAGCTCACAACCCCCACAACACAGTCTGACATACAAAACATCTGAGAGAGAAACATTCTGTATTCACATCCATCTGCATGCTAATACAGGAGGAGGCAGGGGAGGGAGTTCAGTCTGCGGTGTATGCAGAGGGAATGATTATATGGCCTGCTTAATGGTAAAATCTTGTGTGTTTGGACCCTATATGAGAGGTGACCACATAGTAATCTCTCTGCCTGCCTGGCCCAGCATAAGGTGTTTTACTGTGAATACTTGGACACATATTGAAGGTGGCATTTATTTTCAGTGTGGTGTTACTACTATCAGTCAAGGAAAGCGTTTTAATACCCTTTTAACCATTGAAAATAATTGTACAGTAACTGACCAGTTAAAGATACAGTGTGTCAGGCTGAGTTCCCAACTACAACTGCATTCGCCACTGTTCTTCATTTCGGGAGCAAGAACCTACTGCTGGTCCTTAAAAAGGGACAGTTCGCCCCAAAATGCAATATACAAATTTGACCTCTTACCTGTAGTGCTATTTATTCGACTAGATTGTTTAGGTATGAGTTGCTGAGTGGTGCAGATATCATCCATAGAGATGTCTGCCTTCTCTCTAGTATAATGGAACTAGTTGGCACTCAGGTTGTGGTGTTCAAAGTGCCAAAAAAAAAAGGTATCACCGTGCAGAAGGAAGTGTGCATCTACTGCTAGCTCACCTAGCACCACCCAGCTAATTAACATTACAGCTCAGCCGAGGAGGACGCCATTAATGTTTACATCTTGTGCTACCACGAGCACAAGCTACTCGTACATAAGTAGATGCACGCATCCTTCTGTGCAGTGACACAGTTGACTAGTATAGTTTGGTATAAAGAAAATGGTGTCCACTTAAAATGCCCACATTAAAGTCTGTGGATTATCTCCAGTAACATAGTCATACTTTCTGGAAAGAGTTGATGTGTAGTCTTTGGCACTTTGAGCACCACAAGGTGAGTGCCATTTAGTGTCATTATGTTGGAGAGAAGGCAGACATCTCTATGGCCGATATCTCTAACACTCTGCAACTCACACCAAAATAATTTACAGTACATTGACAAATAGCACTAGGTAAGATCTTTATTTTTTTATTTTGAGGTGAACTGCCCCTTTAACAAAAGCAAAGATGCTCCTTCATATTGACTGTTTGACAACGTAACAGGACATACAAGTGACAGGTGACTTCTCTGCAACCCTTTGCAGCTGAGATTTACAGAAGCTAAATACCCTGCAGGCCTTTTGCCAAACACTGTGTTGCCATGACAACAGGCGGTATCTCCCGGTTTCCCCCTGAACTGTTGGGACGCTGTTATAGAGCTCTCTGCACCAGTGGCTTGATATAACTTTATCTTTTAATAGGTTTGATAACACTCTGTTAAGTGTCTTGTTGCAAAATATAAAGCTCATTTAAATTTAGTGTGATTTTGTTTGTTTGTGTGTGTGTGTGTTTTCGCCTGTATGTCCATGTTTTGATTATTGAAATAGTACATGAGAAGTTATGTGTCAGTCATAATGAGCATATCAGCTGAATGTTTAACAGGAGGTGTCTGTGTGTGTGTCGCCCTCTACAGGCCCTACATTGCCCAGACAGGGCCCCCAGGTTCAGAATGGCCCCACTCCAGAGGAGATGGACCTGCAGAGAAGGTAAGACCACACAAACACAAAGATAACATACATAACAATATGTAAATATCTAACATTAGGAACAATGTGAAGTGTGTTTACTTTGTGAGGTACCATTGTTTCTTCCATTTTCTGTCTCTCCATTTTCTTCCATTTCTGTTCTTCTTGCTCACCACCAGTTTATCAGTGTCTCACACAGACTCACACACACATCCACTCAGACAAAACCTTGCATACTCCCAGTTGTTTTTCTTCCCCATACAAGGCCACTCTTTCCCTCAGGTAATAATGAGGCTGTGGAACAGCTAGGAAACACATCACACACATACTTGCATACATACACGCAGAGCGGTATTAATGGGGGCCAGCTGTTGGCCAAGGTTTAGAACCTGTTCACCAGAAAGCTTGTTGAAGGATTTCATTAGAATGAATTGCCCGCACGCACTCTCACATGCAGACACAGACGGGGGCACGTCATGAGCTATGTTTCGCCACACACATGACCACACACAGAGATGTAAACATCTAAATTTAGTATCACATACATGAGCCAAACAATGATGACTGCTTCGGTAACCAGTTCAGAGAAAGGGCAGCTGCTGTACACCACATTGTAATGTCATAAATGGCATCGGGAGGGACGCTGTAACTGTGCCAAAACATCAGTGTCCACCATATACAAATGAATTAAAGGAGAAGCATGATGAATGCAGATGCTCCTGAACATGTCAGGGAGGCTTACTGAAGGCTTTGGCTGGATTGAGATCTGGATATGTTTATCATCAAACATCTATTTAACATTTGGGGAGTGATGAGATAAACCAGAAAACAAACTATGGACACTGACGTCGTGTCCTTGTCCAAAAATGGTCCTGGTCAGACACCAAATCTGCATGAGGCAGCCAGCCAGATGGTGATGTTGTTTCCATGTCCAATAATGGTCCATTTAGACCCTCTCTTATTTAAACCAGGAAATATTGATCATATTATTGCTT
The DNA here is from genome assembly GCF_006386435.1 of Epinephelus moara. Taxonomy (NCBI): domain Eukaryota; kingdom Metazoa; phylum Chordata; class Actinopteri; order Perciformes; family Serranidae; genus Epinephelus; species Epinephelus moara. Next base: position 9,710,094 of record NC_065517.1, on the reverse strand, counting down.
GGAAAAAGCAAATGCATCTATCTTTGTTTGTTTTTTTTCCTTTACGACATTCCAAGCAAACAATTGACTGACCTTGACTTTGAAAGTCAAATCAAAATGACCCATTTTTGTTCAAAAATAGTTCCCAAATGAAAGTTGTTCCAGAGTCCACAACATTCAAGCCTTTGGCTGGACGTCCTTCCTGAGCGTCTGAGCAACATCGAAGGATGATATTAACAAAACGGGTCTAGTCAGCTATTCTGCTTAATGTACACAATGTGCATTCAGTAGCAGAGTACATCATAAAAACTAAAAATGATAAGTCAGTTAAGTTCAAAATTGACATTTCATGTGATTGACACCCTTTTTTAAGAATAAAAAACACCATTTATCTATATCTACATGTAGATTATCTCCCTGTGTCATCGTTTTAAGCCTGGAGTTTTCATTAAAGCAGTTTTCTGGTCTTTCTGCCAGAAAACCAGGTGACGTAGTATAAAGAGCGACAGTCCATGATGAGAGGGAGTCATGGTGGGTGACTGCGTTAAGTTATGGGCTTTTACTAAGGAGACCCAGGTTTGTGTCCCATGTGAGTCAATGCTGGCTCACTGTTTTTACACTTACTTGATGTGTGAACATCATATTTTTACATTGCTTGGATGCTCAGGAAAGATGTCCAGCTGATGGCCAGGTAACCTCACAGGCATTTGCACAACATTCTTTTTGGTACTATTTTTGTACCATGAGAGGACGTCTTGATGGATGTTTAAACAGCAGTCTTGTGACATCACAGCATTTACATGGGAATGGACCAATATAACCCTACGCCATTCTGAGGTAGAGTTAGGAGGTCTCTGTCCGACCATTTCTGTAACCGATGTTCACGCCCGCTTCTTGCCGTGATTGGCCAGCTGAGCGAAAAAGGATCAAGGCTCTTTTGCTCATGGTATAGCTATTTCTGTTGATTTTCATGTGAACAAACAAGTGCAACACTATGAACGGTTACAGAAATCGTCGGACAGAGACCTCCTAACTCTACCTCAGAATGGCGTAGGGCTATATTGGTCCAGTCTGGGAGAGACTTTTATAAAATGTGCTCCCCGTATTTAAACATCAATTTATTTTTTAAATTTGTAAATTAGCTTTGACTGTGTCTGATGCCCCTCCAACATTCACTCATTCACTACTCAACAGGTTACTCTGTAGTGTTCACCTCATATGTGATGGATGATAGAGATGAAATAGTATACATGCTCATGATGTGCGAGCATTCAATGGACAACATAAGTTGGTCATGTGAGGGTTAAAATACGATGCACAAGTAATGGAACACTATATTCATGAAATTCGAGTTTCAGTAACATTTAATAACATAATGAGGGGCTTTGCCTGAGGTGAGGCGGCCATATTGGTTTGGTCACTAACACTACCTGCGTTGATCGATGCTAAAATATAGATTGTTCTAAAACACATGTTCATTCTATCGTCCTTCAGACATGCAGTCTCTCTTTGCTGTTTCTCTCTATCTTTCTATGTCTCAAACACACACACACACACACACACACACACACACACACACACACACAAGTAGTAAAGCATTCTTCAGGTGTGAGTCAATGCGTTTGAGGTGAACTTGGATCTGCCAGGAATTTTACAGACTCTGTAGGTCTGCGAGTGCCTGATGGATCTGGCTGCCAGCTCCTCCTTCCCTTTCTTCTCCATTTCTTTCTTTTTTTCCTCCCCTCCTCCCGCTTTCTCGCTTTCACCCTTTTGTCTCCGTCTAGCTTCATTTGTCTTTCTTCTTCTCCTCGCCTCCCCTCCCCTCGGTTCCGGTCACGACTCCATATTTAGCAACGGATGACAGACAGGCAGCGAGTGGATCAGTGACTGAGGTCATCCGCTGATACAGAGGCCAATATCAGCCGGGTGTGAGAGTGAGTAAAGGATGTGTGGAGCAAAGTGAGAATAGGATGAAAAAAGTGAGAGGAGGAGGAGGAGGAGGAGAGTAGTGTAGAAATGAATTGGCAGCACTCTTCTGCTTCTTTAAAAGGAAAGCTAACTCGCTGCAAGCTTTGGAAGATGGAGAAGGTCTGTTTTGCCAACAAACATAGTCAGGTTGTTTTTGAGCAGCTGTTTCACATCTAATCAGAACACCGCTGTCAGTAATCCAGTCACTTTACAGACTAAGTTCACAGAAGGATTGAGTAGTTTTGCAGTTGCTAAACCTGCACACATAAGACAAAAAGAAACCGTGTAAGTCTCAAAGCACCCACTAAGGGTGACATGCACCCCAAACCCCCAGACTAGCTCCAGTCTGAAAATTTCACTTTTCTTTTTCTCTCTGCCATTGTTCTGCCTACTGTCTGTTATCCACATGGATAATCATGGATATCATTAGCGCAATATCTTTTGTGAATCCGACCTTGTGACGGGGCAGATTTGTGGATACAAATTCATGGTGCTGTCAGCGGACGCAATCCATTCCTTAAGATGCCCTGATGGCCAAAATACATAGGCAATGGATGCGGTGCAACAAGTCTGCATGTTCATTAAAATGAACTAACACTGCTACACTAAGCATGAAAGCCGCGAGCCATGTGGCACTCTGAACGGTAAAAACTGTATAAAATTGTGTAAATACAAGTATAGTCTGTTAAAAGACCATTGAAACAAATACCTTACTGTAGGCTACCAGAGGCAATGGGAAGCAGCAGAGCAACCAAGTGGATGTTTTGACATTTCACATTAAAGTAAATCAATCAAATCAATGCATCCTGTTGTTAAAACGATGCAGTTAATTAATTAACAGTTAATTTAGAGTACGCTTCCAAACCCAAACTGCATTATCACTTGGAAAAATGCAGTGTGCACACAGTGAAGCTGGCAACAACCACACGCTACAAAGACAGATTCTGTCTAGCAGCCAGACATCCTGCTCCACCTATATAACATGTCCCTGCCCCATGTATTTCAGCCTTGAGAAAAGCATCTGCACACCATCTGTTTGAAATTGTTTTTCAGTCCAAAGTTTAAATCATAAACCTTCTTCAAAGCATTTCCAGGATTTTAATTTGTGACATAAATGACTTCGTAGCTTTGGCTGACCTGTGAGTTATTCTGTTAACCACCTGACTAGACTGAATCAAACCAACAAGCTCTCTTTATCTGTATTTAACTACTTTAACTGTCCTCAGGCTGGAGCGAACACTCAGAATTATAAAAACTATAAACGATAAAAAACATGATTTTAAAAATGATTCTAACTCAAGTGAATGGCGGAGTCCACACCATAGCTATAACGACAATGCCAATGCCAAACAATATTGTTGGGATCACTTTCAGAGTGACTCGATGAATGATAGAAACGCTGACAGCCAATCACAGTCCATCTAAATTTACAGGGCGTCGCAGCTGGAGTGCTTGGTGCCACTGTTTACCAAATGTTACAATTCATCAGTGTGGATGCTCACATTGTTATGGTTACAGTTATCAGTTGGTGGGGATGGCCCTTTATTGCAGAAAGCTACTGGTACCTGCCTTCACATCACTTCAAACGCTCAATCAGAGTTAGCTTGTTCGACAGATATCGCTCCAGATCATTTGTCTCTACCTTTGATAAAAGGATACAGCTGCCAACCTCCATCCCACCCCAGAAAGAGGAGATGCTGACATACTTCTTGGTGGGAACGCTATCTAAAATTTGTGGTGACACAGTCAGCCCATTGTAGAAACACAAAGCTTAACAAAGGGATAATATCCTGTGCAAGCATTTTCCTAATTTGCCCTTTGACCACAAGTGTGAGCTCACTCAACACAACAGCTGATGTTTGGCTACGTCTTCCATCACTAATGGTTTTCTTCAGGAATGTGTGTCATGGTGAGCCCTGTGGCCTGATATGGAGACGGAAGAGGAGAGGAAACAAAGAACTGGAGATGCGGATGACTGACAGTGATGTTCCTCTCCGCCTCATTAAATAAGATGAGCTAACCTCATTCCTCAGTGACCACACAGTCAAACACGTTCCGCAGTCTTCAGTGTGGCCTCTTCTTGCTCACTCTTTTGAAGAGTGAGATCATTCATCCATGGAGTGGCCGGACAATTCAAATGCTTCTGTAATGGGGTTTTCCACAGCGTCACATGACGGCAGGAAAATATGAGGCATATCTTTATTTCTCAACGTCTGTTCTCCCACCTCCATTCAGCTATTTCCTTCCTCCATCTCCTCTCTAATCCTCCTTTTCATGGAGACAGAGATTGAAGAAGAGGTGGAGCAGGCTGGACATGATGCTTCAGCGATGATTGATGGATCGATGTAAATATTCACTGCGTGCGTGAGCGAAGTCACAGGCGGCGGAGGGAGAGAGTGCGGATAAACCACCTGTTCAGAAATGCAGGGTGCTACCCTCAGATTAAAAAGACATGAGCTGGAAATAATAGACTGCGGTATAAATAGCTTTGCGGTGCGTGGGAGCAAGGGAGTGTGTGTTGGGAGAGAGAGAAAATGTGTTGCATGGTCTTGAATGAAAGTGAGGATGGAGGAATAGGAAGGAAATAGAGTGTGTTAGATTTGTGTTAGCTTTTAGCACGTAGCTGCTGGTATTTAACACACTGAGAGGATGAAAACACCGGCAGCTGTTCTGGGTTGCACATCGTCACGAACACGTGTTGACATCTGAATATAGTCCCAAATGACAGTGACACACACACACACACACACACACACACACAGAATCATCTGTAAAACCAATATGTTAGCTTGGCTTTGATAACAGGGTTGGGGTCTGATGTTAGTGGGACACATGACACATGGTGTGTGTGTGTGTGTGTGTGTGTGTGTGTGTGTGTTGCACTCTTGGACTGGATCCTCACTTGAGTAGGTCCATATGGTCCATCTGGGCTCTTATCCATTCATACAGCACTTCCTGGTTCTGTGAGCCAATCAGTCGATCCGTTCGGTCCAGCTGGCCAACAGATTTCGCCAGCCTTCAGTGTCCCTGGAGATTTAGCACAGTTGTCACTTGTGGCAAAGTGGCAAAAATCATTTTTGCTCAAGGAAAAAAAAAAACGCTGTATACAACCGAAGACTAATGATAATAATCATGTCATTGTTAGAGTGTGAAAGATTTAATAATATTTAGTGAATTGTGCAGTGAATTGAGCCTTATAGCAGATGAATAACAGCATATGTGATTAATGACAAATGAAACAAAAGTGATATCAGACAAATTAAGTATCAACTGACAGTGGGAAGGATGAAATTAACATATCGAGACTCATGATTTCAGACAGACTATAGCAGAAAAATAAGTAGAAGTTCAGGATGGACATGAGCACTTGATTTTGAAGGTCAGTATTTTTTCAATGTATAAAGTAATGTTTATAAAATAAAGTTCATGCAGTGGTTTTGATACTTTTAAACAGCTTGGCGTCAAATGTTAGCAGCAGCTGTGTTAGTTTGTGCTAAGTGGGCAGTCTTACCTGTGTAACAGCAGCAATGCATTTTGGTAATTTTTCTAATGTTATCTTTCTATTTATGGTTTAATAGTCATAATATTGGCATGTCATCAGTATCGTCCGATATTGGCTTTAAAATGAACTATTCGAATCGGCCAACATGGTTTTACTTAATTTACACAATGAATGAATATACATTGAAAAGCATTGTATCTTATGTCTCCATCTGCTGGTGGACCATCAAGATAAGAGTATGCATGTATAATATGATATCAATTCCACTACAGATGAGACCTGATGGCCACCAAAATCAGGTGGGGGAAAAGTGGATGTATTGATATCGGTATTGGTTCTCAGTCAAATAAGTTGTTATATATTGGTATATCGGATATTGGCAAAAAATCTTATATCATGCATTCCAAATTCCTCTTTGTTTTTTTGAGAGACCTTGAGAACTCTACAATAATTTAGTGTGAGCATTTGTGTATGGAAGTTACTTAAAATGCATCAGTTTGTCAGTACAGGTAATTCATTGTATGAAGAACATCGACTTTTCTGTAACTACTTTATTTGATTTTCAGTTAAACTTACCACTTCTGAAGTGAAGCTACTTGCACAGTTTGTTTTGTATTCAATGATTTTCTTTTACAAGCTATTGTAATGTGACTTGCTGTTTTTTTTTTTTTTTTTTTAAAAACATTTTTTTTTCATAATTTAATAATAGTTATTCTACCTGTATGAGATGTGTTTTTGCGTCACATATTGAAATGTCAGTGTGAATCTGAGCTTCTGAGTGTTCTGAAAATGGTTAAGCCAGTGTGAAAATTCACAGTTGTCTGGCAGAAGCACCAGCACATACAACATGATAGAAATATAAATGTGGTAACCTTAACAATGAGCTACAACTAAAAATAGTATTGTGAGAAGTTTTATAGATGACACTAATGGATATTTTTTGTCTCATTTTAGAAAAGAAACCAAAGAATCCTGCTCACTGTTGGTCACTTGTACTCACTTCATGAACTTTGTTACAGTCCTTACCTGATGAAGTTCTGACTACCATAATGTTAACAAAGAACAACTGACCAACAGTGAGGGGAATACTTTTTTACTTTTTCCTTGCTCTTACTGGTTGATGACTAAATATCTGCAAATGTAACGACACTCCCATCAGCCTGGGCTGTACTTTGTTGTGCTAATAAGCAGATGTTAGCATGCTATTATGCTAAACTAGATGGTAAACATATCCGCTAAATATCACTATTTTAACATCATCATTGTTAGCTTGTTAGCATTTAGTTCAAAGCACGGCTGTACTTAGGTGCAGCCTCACAGAGCTGCTAGCATGGCTGCAAAAAGCCACCCTGTTTACTCCATTGTACTTTTTTATACTATTTGTGTTACTAAATTACCCTGCCAAATTATTTCAGTGTCTGAATTCGTCTGTGCAGCTTTTTATAGATGTGAAAATGACAGAGTAGTGAATGAGTGAACAGGAAGTGATTTCAGACCGTTGACTTGTTTTTAATTGGAAATGACTGCTACTTTCAGAAGCAGCATTCTGCATGAGCATGTGTGATTACAAACTTCTTGATGCTGTGGGTGTCAGTAATACAAAATTACATACAAAAATCACTAGTAAATATCTGTTCTTCAACCAGACAGCATGAAGCATGATGTATGATGGGCGTGTTATAAAAGCAAAGTGGTCACTACTTGTAGTTAGACTGACGGGAGCAAAGAGAACACGGCGTGCGTCATCAGGAGCTCTGTTACAGTGTCACAGCTGGTTGACGAATCAGCGGTGGGTTGATGATGGCAGCTCTCAGAGCAGCATGGAAGTGTCTCCAGGCTGTGACTGTAATATAGACACCTGTCCTACAACACTGTCCCTGAGGGTGTATATTTCCAACTGACCTGACTACATTCTCACCTTCTGTGTTGTTTCATTTTCTCCTCTGCTTCGATCACCAACACCTGTCTGCTTTGAGCTCATGTCTGTCATACACTTGCTATGAATTATTCCATCAGGTGAAATTGTTATGTGAGGTAGTAAGTGAAGTCGGCACAGACGACAGTGGGCATTAGCCTGTGTGTGCATGTCTATTTATTGATGGTTATTGGTTAGAATTCCTATAACTTCAACGTTACTCGAAACAAATATTTTACAGCCCATAGCGTTGTTTTTATGTGGCTGGTGTGAGCGACTTTTATATGTGTAGCTCTGTCCCATTGTATGCTAAATAAACATGTCTTTCAGTTGTGTGTTTTCCTTGTCTGCCAAAGTGGCGGATGGCCTGATGATATTACCCGCCACCGCCAACAATTTACTAGCATTTAGCGAGTGGCGGGTGCTAATTTCAGATCCTGGTTGGTTGGATAAATCCCTTAGGTTTATCTCTACTGCTGAGTCTGCAGTTTTTGTAATAATTTCTGTAGCTAATGAATACACTCCTAACTATTAAACTGAAACAATGAAATGGTATTGAGGGTCTTTGCAAGTCTTTGATTTTCATACCCTTCAACTGCCGATCCTATTGTAACGTTATTTGCATTCTGTCTATTCAACTGTCCTCCTTCATGTGTCTTGGCTCTTAGTTTTGACAATAAGCCATTTGATGTTTCCAGTATTGCCCCAAATCCTCTTTGACTTTGCCTCTGAGTGTCTCCACCTCAGTCATAGTAAGTTGATGTAAAAGGGAAAGGAATATACGTGTGCATGTGTACTTATGTCTATGTACGTGTGGGGAATCAGGCCGTGCCGCCGCCCACGCTCCCTTAGCAACGGTTTCCCTGGCAACTCTTGTCAGGAGGCAAGTGAGACGCCAGTTTAACCGTGCAGGAGGCTTTTCACAGCTTTGAATCCTGTAACGTTTCCCTGCAAGGCAGAGAGGGACGTGGAGGGAAGAGAAACCTGTCTTAGGTTCACCCATCAGAGGTAGGAAATATGTAGACAGTGCAGACGGAGGGGGGAATTTCATGTGGGAGTCACTACATTGGTCACCTTGAAGAGACAAGATACATTAACGGTGCTCATTGCCCTTAATTCATGGTTACATTGTTTACTGTGAAACCGATACTCGACTCAAATCTTTCTCCCTGTAGACACTAAAGGTGACTGTAAAAAGTCGTATCCTCAGTATGTTTCAATCATTCTTTTATCATTTTATATTAAAAAGCAGTTAAGTACTGTGTTCTTGTGTTGTGCTGTTACCCTCCAGTCAGAAGTATTTCGCTGTACTTTGGCCAAACTGTGAGTATCACTTAACAGGCTTTCATGGATGCCCCTGGTACACCGGCCCTTTTCAGTGGCTCTTTAACTTTTGATGTCATTCCCCCTCAAGAATCACTTTGCCTTGACTCTGATCGTCCGTCCATCTGTCTGTCCCATTCTCGTAAAGGCGATACCTCAAGTATGCCTCAAGGGAATTTCTTCAAATTTGGCACAAATGTTCACTTGGACTCAAGAATGAACTGATTAGAATTTGGTTGTCGGTTAAGGTCATTATGACCTCGCAGAACATGTTTTTAGACATAACTCAAGAATTCTTACGCTGATTATGACAAAACTTCACACAAATGTCTAATAGGATATATTGTAAATATATTGTATATCCAAAAGGTCAAAGGTCAACTTTACTGTGACATCAAAATGTTTTGCAAAAACACTTTTGACAGACTTTGTATCCCCTTTTGTCTTTTCTTCTCCGTCAAAACTCAGTCCATGTCGTACTTTTCTTAGTTCTTTTGTTTTGCTTTCCAATATAAACCTTGATATTCTGAGTCTTGATCAGAGCACACTTTCAATAAGTCAGAGTAACAGACCTGATACAGTTTGACATACTGTAGCAGGAAATAGACAGGAGGATGTAATGCCATTAGTAATGACTCCTTTCCAAGAATTGTTGCAATGCAATGCAGCAATTACACCTGTGACTGACAAGTCAGCATATCTGCTGTAAATAAAGGTTAATCAGCTTTAGTTTCACTGTCCTGTCCATCCCACTGAGGAATAACAGGCTCACTGAGTTGTCTCCATGTTCACCTCCACACACACAAACACAGACATGCACCAAATGTATCCACACACACGATCATCAGAAACAGGTTTACCTCCAAGTCGGTTTTCTCATACAAGAACTTGCTCGGTGTTTGAATAAACATATTAAGAGCAAATAAAAGCAAAAGTCAAGAAACATAAAAATAGTACAGAAAAATTGCCCTAAAGTGTGACAAAATACTATGAAATATAACTGTTTTAAAATGAGACAGCTGTACAGTTTTGTGCAGGATGTGCAAAAGTATTGATCAGGGGATGTGCAAAATTCCACAGTAGAGTGACTATGTGCAATATATAGGGATAATAATCCAAAAGATGTGAGATAACAGAATATATATAGACAGATGTGAAGATGTTATTGTAATTTGTGGTGTCTAAGAGGGTGGATAAGAGTCTGTGCCAGTTAGGATCCCGGGCCAAACACAGACATTTACAAACTGTATCAACACCCACTCAAACACCTCCAACACTTCTCTCCGGACAGGTTATTTTAAGTGTGTGTTCACATTGTTTAGGAATGTCATGATCTCCTGCTTAGGGGAATGCTGTGTGCGTGTGTTACTCCATAAATTACATGGTGAGGTGTGTGTGTGTGTGTGTGTGTGTGTGTGTGTGTGTGTGTGCGCGCGCCAACCAGCCCTGAACATTGTTTATTCTATCAGGAATCCTAAAGCAACTAATTCACAACTCTATCGTCCTTTCAGCACAAATTTGGCCAACAGTCAAGAGTTTAAAAAAGCCTTGGAGCTAGAAGACATTCATCAACGCCACCACAAGCATTTAACCACAACAAAGGAAACAGCAGTGCAACTAGACATCAGTACAGCTGAGTTTGCCTCTCTGCTCTAATTAGGACGGATTCAGCAAGTAGCTACACCCTCTCTCCAACGGGTGGAATGAGAATAAATGAGGCAACGCACAAGACAAATTACACTGACTCTGATAGTTGACTTTTCTTTGTTGGAATTTGCTCCTACAGCAGAAGTCTCTCTGGAAACAGAGGACATGGTAGCTTAGATGATACGGAGACTGAAAGGTAACAGGTGTGTCCTGTAGAAATGTCTCAGTACAGGAAGCTGAACAGGAAACTCCTAACCCTAACCATGAACACCAAAGCAACCAGATTTGGTACTTGTAACACCCAGACATAAAGTCCTTCACAACATGTCCTCACTCCCAACTCATCAAATACAGCAGCTTGGTCAGTAGCCTTACGCTTCAAAATATGGCTAGCAATTTTGGACATAGAGGTTTCTGCTTGTTATGTGTCAGTTTCCAGGCATTACATGCAACAGCGTCTTTTCAAAATAAACATTCATGTTCAGGAAACCACTTTAGGTTTAGGCAACAATACTCCTTGGTTAGATTTAGAAAAAAACATTATGTATGGATTGAAATAAGTGTGTTTGGAAAAAACTAACAGCAGTGTCATGAGTGAAAGTCCTGTGTGTGTTTTAACCATCCACCACCCTTACCGCCACCTTACGTAGACCTTCTCATTCTGTATACTAGGTTAGTTGCTCTGAGCATCTAATATTGCCGCGGATGGGTTTACACTGGACTTAGTTGCACTCCCGATGACGCTAAAGGGTGCCTTGTCTGTCAGAATCAGACGCAAAGGGCCACTGACCAAGCTGCCGTATTTGATGCTCTGGGTATAAGAACAAGTTTTCCTCCACAGTAGCTCAAAGTTCTGCATTTTCCTGACACAGCAGTTTATTCTCCAGACACACTAACGTCTGTAAACTATAAACTAGTCCAGAAAAACTTAGCTTGTGAATATTAAAACTGACTGGATTGAAACTGTAACTGTCTTTGGTAGATAATAGTGAAATTCACCTGTTTTCCTAATCATTCTGTGGATACCTTTAGAGTCCCTATAAGTCTTTGGAGCCCACTTTAACAGCGGCATGCAGCCTTCCACCAATGCTGAACATATGTCCAAATTTATATAATACCCAAAGACAGGAGACTCATCACCTCATTTTTTATGGCCCCACAAAATGGACCATTAAGATTCCAAATTAGTCCTCTGCATCTGTTGTTTTAGAAATGAAATGGCAGGAAGGGTAGATCCAGATCAACAAAATCTAATCAGCTGTTCCCTGTCCCAGGAACCTTATCTTACTTTACCAGAGACATAGACAGACAAGTAGATATAACATCTGATCAGTGGAGGGTTTTTCTGAGCAATATTGATTCTTTAAAAACAAAAATATCTGACCTTTTTCCATACAATAATACTAATACATGCATTTTAAAAGATTGTTAACAAATTACTTCACAAAATAAACAAGTTGAAGACTTAAAACAAATGCAGACTTGAGTACTCATCCTTTATTCTTTATTTTCTGTCACATATATAATATTTCAATGTCAGTTGTTCATATTAAACAGGGCCGAAGTTTCAAATAATGAGGTAAGCATATATAAAAGTAATCCCTGTGAGCGAAAACCGTTCTGAATAATCTGTTTTCAGTGTTTTTTCTACTTTCGAGACAAACTGACTTCAGCTCGTGGCGGACTTCTTTATATGGTCATCTGCTCCAAACACACCACTGCAAGTGTTTACATTACATAGCCTACATTGTTACATGTAGCTACCTGCTAACGTCACAGAAACATGTAATCTTTGTCACCGATGTTAATCTCTCCCCAATTTCGGGTCATATTCCTGCTGGAACATGGCCAGTTGTAAGGGTTTTGGTTTAGAAGCTTTTATTGGTAAAATTTTTTTTTATGGTAGAAAGTGCCACTAACTCCGTTATAGTCATTCCCCGGCTGCAATGATAGTGTAAAGATGCTGAGTTACAGGAGATGCGGAAACGCTGACCACTAAAACTGAGCGTTTCAGATAGAGGGTGAATGCAGGTGTTCCACCACAACCAGTACGAGGAAAATTAAAGCATGTAAACATGTCTTGTTAGAAATACAAAATACAAATACGAACCTGAAAATGAGCATAATATGTCCCCTTAAATGTTGTCGCCAGTGCTGAGTAAGAGAGACTGGCAATAGGTGGATATTTTATGTGGAGAGACACTCATTATTTTATTACCACAATTGTCAAGACACTTTGCTTCAGCCCTTCCACGTGTGAGAATGAACTTTGCTGCACCATGGCCATTTAATGATGATGTTTAAGCACTGGCTGAGACCATAAAGCTGTCGATATATAGAGTCTTGACAGCTGAAGCTCCTCTGTACTTAGCTCTGAGTAAATGAGAAATGTATGTTGCCTGTAGGTTGCATCACCACCAGCCCCCCCACCCGTGACCCTCTGTCCAAGTCCTATTGTGTATGTGTGTGTGTGTGTGTGTGTGTGTGTGTGTGTGTCTTCTTGCCATCCAACCACTTATACTTGGTTTTTCTCAAGTTAAATCTCTGAAAAAAGAAGTCTGTGATGTATTATGGAGTGAAATTAATATATTGATGGATATAAGACACCTGGGTGTGAGAGACTTTACCCTCTGCTGCCTTCGTTACTTGACTGCCATACTTTAACCACATGGCATGTTGCTAATATGAATGTGTTCCTCCAGCCATTTAACCCCATTTAGACAACAGCTGACGTGCTAATCAGAACAGCAAACTCTCTTTTCATCCAGCAGACACTATAGCGGGGTAATTTTTCTCACTGCTTAACGAATCACATATGGGTTTTGAACAGAAAAGATGGCGCTCACCTGCCAACTTTGCTGGTAGACAAATTGCACCAGCTGCACCAGCTACATCCTGCCAGCATTTGGCTGCTGGCTGTTGGCATGTTTAGCCATCTTTGCATAGAAAAGAGCAACATGAATATAAAATGTGGAACCCCCCTCTGATCTGCCTGATTAGACTGATTTTACTACTGTCACACCATTACATCATGAGCTGTATTTAATCATGAAGCTGCTTTTACAGTGCAGAGGATCCCACAGGGACTCATTTGCCATGAGAGAAAATAACATATTAGTGTAGATGAGGGAAGCCCCAGAAGAGACTGTAGATTCCTCAGAGACACGACCCTGCTACACTTCCATCGGTCGTAAATCCAGCTTACCCCTGTGTTTCTGTAATTACATCAATGGACCACTGAGAAACCGTGAGAACTGGGACAGTTGGTGAATGTGTGTGTGTGTGAGGGAGCAGCCATGCATGTATATTGGGCCCGGATGGTGCCACGGTGTGTGTGATGTTGAAGTTTCTCTGTCTTTCCGTTCTCTCTCTCTCTGTGGCGAAGATGAAACAAGACAGACTGCTCTTGTATGGAAGGGATATGGGAGTAAGAGAGATGCAGACATCCTCTGAAATATCCTTCACACCTTTGCCTTGCATAAGGATAATCCTGTGGAGCTGATAGGCGAATCTGAGTCCCTGAGGTCTCTGCAGCTGTGTCACAGCAGGTTTGAAGAATTGTAGCTTTGGTGCTACTTATATTCACTTCCATCAGTCATAATGCAGCCAGGCACAGCATCAGGTAAATTCACAGATTATGTTCCTCCTGCAGGGTGAAGGTGTGTAAAGCAGGGCACAGAGAGAAAGACTTGGTGTAACAAGTTTAATAATCTTTAACAAATATCAGCATGTGAAAGCAGAATATATAGGCAACAGGAGAAGATTTTGGTTTCAGAAGCATTTGTAGATCGAGTAGTATTGACCAGTCATGCTTGAGTTAGTCTCGCTCACCAGACCTTTCTCAAGAAAAGAAAGGTCTGGCTGGGCCGACTCTCACTTTAAGATTGGAGAAAAAAACGCCCCGGCTGCTTGTATTTCTTTCAACCAATCACAATCGTTCTGGGCGGTGCCACAGCAATGGTGCGCTTGCAAAAATATTGCCGGGGGGAAACAGGTTTTGGTGTAACACGCCCACAAAAATATCGCCTACAGGACGCGAACCATGGCAGAAAAATGGCTACATCCCCGCAAGATCAAACACCGTAAAAGTTAGTAAAGGACGTGTTGAAAACTGCAACCGGAGGTGGTAGGGCGGGACTTCAGCGGGTGGCTCGTTCCGCCCAATGAGAGGCTGATCTTTGCAGCGAACTTCCACCCACTCAGACTATGCTTGAGTTGGCTTTGCTTGCTTGTACAATCCATGTGGAGAGCAAAAGAGGCAGAATGCATTGGCCAAAATGGTATCCAGAACCCACTGGCTATTGTCTGACAGTAATTAAACTTTTTATTTACTTATCTGTGTTGATAAGCAGATATCTGTTTATAGAGATTAGCTGAAATATTGTCTGGACCTGTCTCTAGTTGCTAATCAAACTTTAAACAATGATTGGCGCAGTAGAGTAAGTTTTGGCCTGGATCTCTGCTGACTGATCACCAGAACCCCTGAAATATTGGCCATTGCCCCCAGAGGCTGTATTGTCATCAGGCCGAAAGCTGATGGGTTCCAAGATTCCATATTTAATGACTGACTTATGCAGATTTGTCGTCTTTGTTCAGATTTCCTCCATTAAAGGAAACATTCACCAACTTTTATGTGAACGTCCAATCAGTGTCGATGGTAAATGTAGTCAGTTAAAGCAATAAATTCCTCAGTGTGTATTATAGATGGAGAAGCTTAGTTCTCCTGCTTGCGGAGCCATGCCAGCACATGTACCAGAATACATTGTACACAAGCTACTGACGCCGGGCCAAAACATAGTGTAGCCTGCTGTTGCACAAGATAAAATAGAACCACACAGGCTCCGTAATCCAAACCACCGTGAACCAAGGCTGCAACAACTCTTTCTTATTTTCTACGCTGTCAGTGGCAGCACATTATAGCTTCACTCCTTCTGGTTTTACCATTCACAATAAAATTGAATTCCACTCAGCCTTTAACTAATAGGCATCTAGGCATGAGTCAATACGGCTGAATATCCAAGTCAGCCAAATCACTGTAAAAATAAACCCACTATAGAATGTATCGTCATCCATAGTATCCTATTTTGGGATGCCATTTTCACTGTTAGACACATAGCTAGATTGTGAAGAGATCAAGGGAGTTTTGTTGTTAAGTGGCATCCATAGCACGACATCTATTCAAGCTGAAATAGCCTGTCACTCTTCATCCTTCCAACTACATCACTGCCACATCAAACGCAGGGCGGCATGCAGGAAGAACAGTTTTTGTAGTTGCTTAACTCCGCCTTTTTGGTCAATGTAGTAGGCACTGAGGAAATTATTGCTACAATTGACTACATTACTATCAACACTGATTGGACATCAACATAAAATTGGCAAATTTCCCCTTTAACCACTGCGTAATGTTTAAATTTGTTGACATGCTGAAACAAACCATGAAACACCTTTCCCATAATCATGACATCTCAGACTAGAGTGTGGTTTCACCTCTTGCAGCCATCCTGGTACCTTCTGGAGACAGAAAATAAAGTATTAGTCTGTCAATTAAGAAAACATATCCTCCCTTTTTATCTCAGTATATTTTTGATTTTAAAAAAAATGACTGCTTTGAGATTGAACAATGATATATATTATCTGAAGGAAGGTTAAAGTTACTCCAAAACTAAATGAAAGATTATTAAACCTTCAGTACTGTTGGTCAGTTGAGATGTGTGTCATTTGGACTAAGTTTGAAAAGAGGTAATGAGTACCACAAGTCAATAAACACCAACATGCAACCCATGTAGCCCTCACACATTGATTTTGATGAAACCAGTTTTCACATTCTTGCAAACAAAATGCAATTGTGAAGACTAGAGGTGAAGCTGGAAACAGGTCACCACATCTGTGGTACTAAGTAGTTTTGTCATGACTCTTGAATTTCTAACGTTAATAAAATACCTGGAAAAATATCGATATTCAATACCATTTTCGATACCATGGAGAAAAATTGACATTGAGGGAATAAAATTAATTTTTTTATTCTAAGATAAATATAGCAAGGCTATAAGTGATATTTTTGGTGAAACCAAAAGTCAACATTGAGTTATTTAACATAGCAGTATATATGTTACGTAGCCAAGTCCTGTAACAGACATTTATTTTATCCCAGAACCATGATGATTTTTTTAGTTTTGGACTTTAGGGATTTTATCCAGGACACTGCTGTTTGTGTTGTGTGTGAAACCAAAAGTCTGCTTTGAGATATTTCAACCTAACCTTACATAAATTAAATAGCCTACATGTATTCACATAGTTACATCACGTCACATATTAACATCACGTTAAACCTGAAACAAACGTACTTATTTTAATCCAAACTATGATGTTTTTTCTAAACTTAAGCATTTAGTTTTGTTGCCTAAAACTAAGCACGACAGTTTCACAATGTTAGCCACATGTTGCAACATGTTTAACCAAGAAGACCGCTGCATGTTTCATACAGACGCTAAAGGGTACCTTGCATGTTAATATCAGATTTGACTACCTGGGACAGAACAGAACAGGTTGTCCCAATATGTGCCAACTCTCTTGATGGCTTGATTTTCACAGACTACTGCCAACTCTTAACAATCTTAAAGATGAGCACGCCAAATGCGTAGGGTTAAAAGTGTTGTGTTTTCCTGGATTTAGTGAGTTAAGTCACCTGCTGTCCTTGGTTTGAAAAAGGAAAATGACATTTCGTGCAAAGTGCACGTCTGTATTTGACATGGTGACAGTGATGCAGTGACCATGTCTGTCTGTTGTTGGGTGACTCAGCGGAAGCAGGAAGGGTTCTCACAGATGCATTGAAGCTATTCCCAAAGCGTGACTTGGGAACACAATGACGACATGACATCAGTACTGTGTGTGTGTGTGTGTGTGTGTGTGTGTGTGTGTGTGTGTGTGTGTGTGTGTGTGTGTGTGTGTGTGTGTGTGTGTGTGTGTGAACCTGCTGGTCCAAACATGCCTTGAGACATGTGTCTGTGTCACTGGTGGAGTGAGGTTTGTGTGTGTCACCGGGGCAGATGGGAGAAAAGGGTTTACATTAAGCAGCATTTATGCTGATGATTGACTTTTAGCCGTGAGTCAACTGTCAACAGAACAGGATGAGTGAGGGCAGACGACCTGGTGTGCGTGTGTGTATTTGTGTGTGTGTCAGAAAGAGAAAGTGCACGTTGGCATTTAGCTCCAGTTCCCACCATCTCCCTCCCTGCTTGTGTAATTTATGAATGTAACACTCGTTCATTTACAGCCAATGCGATTTATGACCAAGTAAATCATAGAATGTGACAAGACGGTTGAGTCTTTCCAATGAAATGACAGATTTGCTGGGAACCGTGTGTGTGTGAGTGTGTGTGTGAGAACCTGACAGATGACAACCTCCCACAGTTTGCATCTGCTCTCCCCCTCACATCTTAGCTCACTCTCATATTTCCCCCCTTTCGTACCAACACACACCCTCTCTGTACAATTTATTCGTTCATAAAAATCCTTCACACTAACTGTCAGTTGTTGTGATGAAGGGCGGATTGCGTAGCTTTCCATATATACATCTACAAGACACTTGTGTACCTGTTACTGTGAGTATCGTACAGTATGTTTTTTACACACCCTGTATATATGCTGTTTTTTTCGGTGTCTTGAGTATTTTATTCTGATGTTAATTTCATGTTTTAAATGAAGAACATGTATTCACTCAGTCACTCTCTCCATGGTGTAGTCTATATAACCTCTGGTGGCAGTTGTTCTTTATGTCTTGTTCATATTTGATATTCTTGTACAAACAACACCCAGTTTCCCCGCAGGGATCGCTATAGTTCTTTCATCAAATGTCAGATATAGTAAATGGGAAGTGGCTGCTTTTCTCTGACACACTTTGCCATTTTCACATGCATGCATACCCACACTCTCACACACTCTGCTTACATGGTCCATTCTTGTTTCCGTCCACCGCTGCAGCACATGCACAGGTCCCTCTACTGCTGCCTTCTGCTGACACCTAGTGATTAAACCTGGCTCTGCAGGCACAGTGTGCATTTAATACCTCCGGGAAAGGCTTCCTGAACACACCATACTCCAGGATCATTAACATCACGTGTAATGATTTTGCATCCAAAAAGAAAAAGAGGGATCAATTTATTAAGCCGCTTTTTTTTTCTCCTATCTCGTCTGTCAGACAGACTGTTGGCTCTTCTCAGCAGTGTGCAGCCAAGGGAGTCTTTTCACCACAGGCAGTCCTCACTGTGTTTTTGATGCGCCCAAAATAGCTTTAACTTATATAATGACAACAGTAATTGCCTGTGGGTCAGAGGGTGGTCAAGACACACACCACACTAATTTACTGCTTGTATTCATTCAAATATTTTCTCCACATCAATCCCTCTTTTATCTTACACTTAATCTTTTTCAAGCATTGGTGGTTGAAGTATTTTAAAAAGATCATAAGTAAAATAATGATTTTGCATTAATGTCTCCTCTCCTTTTCTCCTCCCTCCTGTTTCCTTCCTCTCTCCCCTCTCCCATCTCCTCTCTTCTCCTGTCGCTTCTCTCCTGTTTCCTTCCCTGTCCTGTCTCCTCTCCACTCCTGTTTCCTCTCCCCTTTTCTCCTGTCTCTTCTCCCTTTCACCTCTCCCTTCTCCTCCTCTCCTCTCCTGTTTCCTTTCTGTCTCCTCTCCTCTCCTCTCCTCTCTCCTCCTTTCCTCTCCTGTTTCCTCTGCTGTCCTATCTCCTCTCTTCTCCTCTCATGTTTCCTCTCCTCTCTTGTTTCCTCTGCTCTTCTCCTCCAGGCAGCTTCAGGAGCTGCAGAGGCAGAAGGAGATGGAACGGGAGCATCAGGAGCGAGAGCGTCAGGAGCGGGAGCGTCAAGAGAGGGAACGTCAAGACAGGGAGCGTCAAGAGAAGGAGCGTCAGGAGCGGGAGCGCCTGGAGCGAGAGATGCTGGAGCGCGAGCGGCAGGAGCGCGAACGTCAGGAACGGGAGCGTCAGGAGAGGGAGGCGCAGGCGGAGAGGGAGCGCCAGGAGCAGCAGGAGCGCAGCGAGCGTGAGCTGATGGAGAGGGAGAAGACAGAGAGGGAGCAGCAGGAGCAGTTGGACAGAGAGCAGCAGGACTGGGAGAGAGGGAGACGCATCTCCAACGCCGGTGAGTGATGCACTTTGGTTTCTTTCTTTTACGCATACATGCAAACACACTGTGAGTTTTTGAGGACCAATATTGAGACTCTCAGACTGAAGATGTGCATCGTTTTAGTGTTTTACAGTATGTTACAATGTGAATGTTTATGCTGAACATCAGATCAGTGCAGGCTGTCAGAGTTTTCTTATGTGTGTTTGGTGTGGGGTCCTACAAGAAGAGAACTTGGCAAGGGCAGATTGTCAGCAGAATATTTTCATGAGTAGCTTTTAGAGTCAGTTTTTGAATGGAGGTGGTTTGTTGTATTAAACTTGTATAAAAACTGTGATGCCAAACCTGGACTGAGTTGAATTTCAGCATGTCCCAATTCCATACTGCATCCTACCTGTATATAGGACACACTTAATCATACATAAAACACATGAATTAGTATATATCAGTCTTAGTATACTGTTTATCCACTTTACATTAAATAAATCTTATACTGACAGGAAATGATAATATACACGCAGCAATGCATGTCAATCAAACAGTAACTTGAATGACATGACCAATTAAATTTCTCAAATAGACATCAAAATGTTTTTCCCATGATGTAATAGATTGATTATGTTTTCTGCTGTGTTGACACAAAGATGTTTTACCATCATCCACAGATGGCTTTCAAATTAAGCAGCTCTCCTATTCCCTTTGTGCATTGCATTGTGGGAGAATAGCATGTATCCCTAGCACAGTTGTGGCACTCAACCTGGGTGATTTTCACCGTCACATCGCTGCATTTCCCAGCAGCGTTTGAGCCACTGGACCCGGGTGTTTCTCACTGTCCCATCCCAGCTTTTCCAGCGGCTTTTGTGCCACCAAATGTGGCTGTTTCAAGCCAAAACATGACCTTTTCCTACACTAGGTGGCTGTTGTGCCTAAACCTGACCACACCTAAACTTCACCGCAGTGTCATTGAGAAACCTGAAGTTTTAATGTACCTGCTACAAAAAAAACCATACAAGTGTAATGTATCTGTTGTTTGCAGAAACATCCAGTGGAAACATTTTTTTTTCCCTGACGATTGGGTTATAATTTTTGTATTTTTGATACTGTCTCCTCCACTTTGGACTGTGAACATACTTAAAACCTATTTAGATGTATTATGTGTGTATTGTGGATTTGGGACACAGCAAGGTAAACTTAAACATGATATAAATGTTGTGATGCCAATTTCTTAGCAGTCCTTTGTTTTAATTTAATCCTTGTCCATTACCTAGCGTAGCTAATGAAGCTGGTTTCATTTCACATGGACTAGTGAAACTTTAAAGCTGTAGATGAACATGCTTCCAATAAAGAGACAGTCCTAAAATCCTCTAGACGTAGGTCTTGGGAAGTGAATACCTTCTGAGTGGAGAGCAGCTCTCCATCTGTTTCACATTTACCAGTCAGTGCTAGCTTTGTTAGCTTCCTCTATTAGTGCTACAGTATGGCCCACACTCTGCTCATCTGCCCATAGGCTGGACAGGCGCTATGAACAGATTGCTAAAGCACTGGGGCATTGGGGGGTGAATAGCCTTTGCACGTGCGTTCAGGGGTGAGTGAATTATTTTTGAAACATCGCCTCCAGTCCTTACACCAGTCACACACATAACTTCGGACACTTCAAACACTTCAAACAATGAAGATGTAATGGTGGGTTTATACACCTTGGCATTGGAAATTATGATCTCTGCAAATCCTTCCTGGAAATACGCAGTTTATTAACTTTGATAATTATCTCCCAGTGGACTTAGTATAGCTGAAGCTGAGAGATTAAAAAGCTTAAAAATATTTTCAGTCCAGTGTAGTTAGACTTAAATCCAGCAGCAGGAACAAGGTGGAGCCACAGGTGGAACACAGTGATTATAAAGTGGAGCTTTAATGGAACAGGGTTTGGTCTTGTGATAGGAAGGGAAATTTGCTACTTTAAACCACTGGGTCAGTAGGGAAGGCAGCGTTGTGTGGCACGCTTCAGTGCCATGCTCGGCCTATTAACATACGCATGCATAAACACACACACACACACACACACACACACACAGGCAGGCAGACACAGTTCAGCAGCGTTACTCAGAGGCTAAAAATACATCATCAGGGAGAATGCTGGTGAGACCCCCAGGGATATGTGTGTGTGTGTGTGTGTGTGTGAATATGCCCCAGGATAAGAGGGAGGAGTTATTTCACTTGTCATACACAATAACACACACAGAACAAACTGGATCACACATACACACACGTACTGTTTGAACGTGCGTGTGTGTGTTGGGTTTGATGTGAGCTTGTGATTTAACATTTAACACTTAATAGCGCTGTTTCTTTCTTACAGGATAACTGTGTGTATCTTTGTAAGAGTCAAGGAGTCCAGTGCATCAGTGCAGTGTTTCCCATACATTTTTTTTTTTTTTCATCAGTGCAGTGTTTCCCATACATTTTTTTTTTTTTTTGTGGCGTTCCCCGCAACATCAACATTGATCGATACTTATTGGTTTTCTTTTTTATATATATATATATATATATATATATTTATAATAGGTAAAAGCCTATTTCATGTTAGAGCTGTGTACATTGTATTGATTCACTCAGCCCCTCCTTGCTAAGTTGTCTCTCTCTGCTTATCAGACCATAAATGAGACAAGAATTAGCTAGCTAACCTTAGCAAATCCCATGGTCACTCCGTCTCACTCCCCACCACCAGGAGACAATTTTGCAAGGAGGAGAGACAGACCTTCAGTTAGCCCCTGGAGCAACTCGAATTCAGCCAGTGCAAACCTAACCATCTAACCAAGTGGCCCCCTCCGGGGCTGAAAAATGAAGCGAACGTGGAAGTGCCAAAAACTGCAGTTCCTTTATTGGCCACTTGAGGCTGGCCTGCGAAGCCAGTCAATACCCATGGACCGCAATATTGTAATGCCCAACTTTACAGCAGAAATAAACATGTTAATAGACTGGTACAAAAAACAATTTTGCTCTTTATAGCTATTTTCCCTTTTCATGACAGCTGTATGGGGGGTTCATTTTTTGTAACTTACCCGATTTCATTTTATTAAGGGTTTAAGTTACGCACATTTAAGGGCGGGCCACTTACAGTGACAGGCTGTCTGGCGATACTGTCCTTGGCTTCTCAGTCAGATCCACCCCTCGCTCCTCCACAGCGCCAGCTTCTCATCTAAATATGGTCACTTCTGGGTCAAATAGTCCAAGATGACGATGGCCAAAATGCCAAACTCGAGATGTCAAGATGGGATTCCACAAACCAGTGAGTGATGTCACAGTGGCTACGCCCTTTACAGCAGCAAAAGAAAGTTTGCTGATCCAGTGCTGGGGTTTATGCTGGTAGAATGCCGAGTTTGAATTGCTACAGAGGCTACCTGTTCCCCCAACCCCTCACCCCACACAAATAGGATCTAATTCTGTGGGAAACACTGACTGAACTGTTAACAGACAAATTGTCCTTGAATGATTGTCATGTAATCACTACCATAGAGTAGCTGAATTGTTACAACCACTCTCACTTTCATTATTCTGGGCTCTTTATTATGTAGTTTTTGCAATTTCTTGTATAGTTGTTCGCTTTTTCCTAATGGTCCCGTTGAATCGTTCTTATTTGGTGCTTCGGTTGGCTGAAATAACTACTTAGCATTGTTTAATTAGAAACACTGTGGAGTATGGCTACACATACTGAATATGTTCACTGTTACTGAGAGGAAACAAGTGACATGCTGGACACATGTTTCTCACTCAGTGACAAAAACAGTGAAATTCGAAATGTGAAGGCGTCATCTGCCTTACTCAGTGACTGTGTGTGTGGTTTGGGCCCATCATCATGATAAATAATGTCTTGCATCTCTTGTGTTACACACACACACCTGCACAGGAGTGTGTATTTCAAATATCACCATTGTTTAAGTGTTTCGCAGCAATTAATTGGCTTGGTTAGATTTTTGAAAACTGATTTTTTTTAAGGTGGTCTGGTGGATCTACTGCTTCTTCTGCTGTTACTGCTTTTTTATGTTGAAGTTGTCACTGAAGTTGGTTTGCTGCAGAGGAGCTTGGCTGCGGTATGGCTTTGTTGTCCTCTCATGTGTGTGCATGTGCGCTTAATATTCCTGTATGCACGTGGCCAGCGCTGCGTGTAATCAGTGTGTTCTGATCGTGTGTTGGTTGTTGTGGAATGGCAGAGCAAAGCTGGGGCCTCTGAGTCACATGACCCGCCCAGAGCTACAGAGAGACAGAGGGGGAGAATGAAAGAAGAGGGGGTGGTGGAATGATGACAAAATGTGGAAAAGGTCAAAGTTTAGTGAAAGAAGAAGACGATCAGAGAGACAATGAAGGTGATAGTATAGTATAGTGTAGTGGTGTGAAGAGGTTAAAGTTGGCCAGAGGAAGAAGTAAAGCGCAAAGAGTAATTCAGGTTTAATGAAAAAGAGATGTAAGAGAGAACTTGTGTGTGTAGTGGAGTGGAAGTCGGGATGAGCATTGACTCCAGTTAGAGAGGATAAATGGTAAATGCAGCATGAGCTGTCAGACCGCTCAGCTGGGAGGAACAGAAGTCACACAGGAGGAGGAGTTGGAAAAGAGCCAGGCAGTCTCACGAATCCATCAGGTTATCTGTCTTGTGACTGCTGGTTAGGTGTTCACGTGAATTCCACTCCTGGTCCTGCTGTGTGTGTGTGTGTGTGTGTGTGTGTGTGTGTGTGTGTGTGTGTGTGTGTCTGACCCAACAGTCAGGTCAGTGTTGTGGTGTGTATGTGAGAGAGAAGGTGTGTGTCATGTCTGATTATGCATGCATCTGTATGTGTAAATTTGAACCATGTCTGTGAGTAAATGTGTCAGGTAAGGGAACATGAGTGGAATGGACATATGTCTGCGACTTCCACCAGCCCATTAAAAAAACCCTCAGAACATAAAGTATGAGACAGAAACATGAATATTATGCCAGTGTTATGGCTTACTCTCCAATGCAAAAAGTAACACATATCAACCCTAAACAACAAATTTCATTCCAATAACAAGAATAAGCACTGCAGGAAAGTGTAGAATGACATCACTCGTAAGAGGAAGTAGAGCAGAAGGTGAATAGTGGATTAACAACTTTACACCATCCACACACACACACAGAAAACATATGGCAGCTCCATATAACACCGTCAAGGCTACGCTAAGCGCTAGAGGATCACATAAACAAACACAATCAAGGTAATTAGTTGGAGAGAGCTTGGTTCAGCTGGGATAGACACATAGTGAAACAGAGGAGGGATTTAAGGCAGAATCACCACATTTAAATGGTATGTGACAGTAAGTCCTCCCACTCATTCCATATAAACTCCATATAAAAGTATACAGTAAGTTATTAAATACCATTAAGACCTGTAAAGTAAAGAGATGGGTGTAGTGTGATTATAAAAGTGAATGGCACATAATAAAATGTAATAAAATATAGCCCAACACTACTCACTGTACTGGAAATGCACAGAAAAAGATAAAGCAAAGAGGACATTCACTTCACAGGGAAAGACAAGACTGTCCCATAGGTTGTTTTTATAAGCAGCTTATTACAACCTACATTTATTGTTAGGCATCTACCTCTAGTGGCCCCAGTAGCTATCACAGGAGCAAAGCAGGAAGTCAGGTGATGTAGGATAAAGGGTGACAAAGTTGAGGTAGACGGATGGGTCAACCAGACACAGGACTTTCACCCAGGAGACAGGTATTTGTGTCCTGTGTGAAACCAAACGTCAATGTTGAGTTATTTAAACCAGTAATGTAGTTTGTCATGTGACATATTTCATGTTATGTTATGTTAGTGAGAATGTACTTATTTAAACCCGAACCACAAATTTTTGTCTAAGCCTAACAAGTTTTGGTGCAACTACAATTGTTTCAGGTTACCTACGTGTTTAAAACTGCGACCCTGAACCTTCATATACAAGCTGTTCTGTCGTTTGCCACCAGTAGTAGCATTCATTTATGAAGCACTCCTGTGGGTCACATTAGAGGATGAGAACAAACTAATTATGTGATCGTATGGGTTGGAGGACTTCTTTTGAACAGGAGCGATCTCTTTCTTTTAACTGAGATTGCTAAAAGAGTGACATTACACAAAGTAACAGTATGAATAAGAGAAAAGGGTTCACAGCGCCTAGAACATCATCCTCACTTAAAAAATATGGCGGCATTTCTAAAATAGCACTAGGAGTCTGTAGGCATGCCGGTGGTTCTTTTTGTACTCAGGCACAGCAATGCTGCGAGCTAAATGCTAATGTCAGTATGCTAACATGCTGAAATTAAGCAGTGATAATGCTTGCCAGATTAACAAGAGTTGAGAGTTGTAATATGCTAACATTTGCTAATTAGCACCAAACATGCTGTTGAGAAAAGTTTGCCTAGGGGGGCTTTCTGCCAAAAAAGGGATTTCTTGGCAAAGGGTAAATGGGTTAAAGTGAATAAACTGAAGCCCTCTGATCAAACTTCTCCCATTTGCACTAAATGCAAAGTATAGCAGAGGCTAATGGGACCGTCTGTAGTTTTGGGTCATAACTCTAGGAATTGAACACATTTTAATTCTGACCTGATGATGACACGAGAGACGGGGATCACCTAATTTTATGGGATTCCTCCTCTCAGAATATCATGGCAATCCATAAAGTAGATGTTAAGTGATTTGAGTCTGGACCAATGTGATAGACTGACAGAAAGACCCACATTGCCGTCTCTAGAGTTGTGCTGCTGCAATAGCATGGCTAAAAATGGAGAGGAAAAAAAAGTAGTTTGTTTAAATGAATTTGCATCAGCTTGCCCTGGAATAATGAGGAACTAATGGGAGATTGAAAAGCTGATGACTTTACTCAGAAGGATGCAGATTTCACCAGAACAGTTCTGTAGTCTAAACTAGAAGTTAATGTGTTTCATTAACATCAAATTCATGTTTTTAGTGTGTTTTGGAGTGTCCCCCAGTCTTTTGGAACTCTATTCTTATTCTCATTGCAAATAAGACCACCTCTGCGGTCACAATCAAAACTGACAATGTAAAAGTAGAGCCTACAAAGGTCAAAGATGAGCTGCTAGTTGCAAGCTGTCAAGGTACCGACAACAATCTAATTGGTTGAAAGACTTCTGTTTATGAATTCATAGTCCTCGTAATTACAGTTGATGTCACAGTTTTCAACAGTATTCTGCCACAAACCAGCTTTACACATTCTGTATGATAATGTACATGTGAGCATGAGAACACACACATAGACATAGGTAACACATAGACCAGGTAGACATGTACATGCTCCACTGAATTTACTTGCAGTATTTGTTTTGATTGTTGGATGTGATATTGGTTCCAGAGTTATTCTGTTCCACTTGTCTTTGGCTTATTTGATTTTGATGAGTGTCATATGAAGTGGTGCGTGTTGGGCCTTTGGGTACATTTGTTCAAATCTGTATGTGACTTAGTGTCTTAGTGCTGACTGGACAGGCTTGAAGTCATTGGTGATAAGTTGCATCTACTTGGTCACTATTTTATGGTTGTGTGCTACATGGTAAACTCTTGCTCCTCAGTTTCCCCTCTTCTCCTGCGAACAGGCTTTGTGTCTCTGGCTCTGTCCACAGTGCTAACACCTGTCCACTAACACAGTAGCATCACCTCAACCCGAGACAATACACACAACCTGGAATAAAACTTTGGTATAGCTCTGTGCTGGTTTTTCCTGCTTCATCTGCCCCCTTCTCTTTTTTCCTCCCTCCCTCCTTCCTTCTCTCTCTCCTGACCTGCTGTCTTTCCCTCCTGTATGCATGACGGCTGCTTCCTTCCTACCTTCTTTCCTTCCTTCCTTCCTTCCTTCCTTCCTTCCTTCCGTCACTCCTTCCCTTCTGTCCTGTCTTGTCTTTGATTGGTTTCTCCATTCGCGTGGCGTACATTTAGCTTTCGAAAGCACCCTGTACACTCCCACGCCTCAGGAGTACAGCAGGACGTCCTCTACACCCGTATCCCCATCCACGCCCACTTACCCAGCACCTGGGACGCCATCGCCCTCCTCCACAACTCCACCAACCCCACCTCTAAGGCATTCGGCCTCCAGATTCGCCACCTCGCTCGGTTCTGCCTTCCACCCAGTCCTGCCTCACTACGCCACGGTTCCGAGGCGACAGCAAGCGTTCCCCCAAGCCCCGCCTCCTGCTCCAGCCCCTGCCCCAGCCCCGCCTCCTCCACCAAAGTCTGTCGTTTGGTCAGCTTGCAACTTCACTCCCTTGCCCCCCTCGCCCCCTGTCATGATAAGCAGCCCCCCGGGGAAGGCTGCAGGTCCACGGCCGCTCATCCCGATCGCAGCACCTTCTCCTCTCACCCAGAAGCCCCCCTCACCGGCCCCTAACGGCCCGCCCATGTTCCCCGCACCTTCTCCTGTGACCATCCCGCACAGCCACACCCCTATCGGCATCGCTTGCCCCACCCNCCTTCGTCTCGTCTCCCCCCTCCTCATCCCAGGCTCCTGGTGTGCCCTCTCCCTCCACAGCACCCCCTGCTGCCGCAGCCGCCGCCACCTCTGCCTCTGCTGAGCACCTCTCCCTCCCCGTGGGCCTGGGCCTGTCGGGGCCGGGGGAGCCGGACACAGCTACAGGCCCAGAGACCCACCTTCCTCAGGGGGGCTTCTCCTGTCAGTCCCAGGGTAAGGCTTCCAGTCCAGACTCTTGTCTCTCTCTCTCACTACCTCTCTCCCCTCTCTGTCTCTCACTGCTATGTGACTCACACACTAACAGGGGGGCTACTGAACACGGTTGGATCTGTTACCGTGCCACAGAGCTGGCCACAGCACAAAGTGAGCCCCGTAATACAGGCTGATATCAGAGGGGAAAGTGCCGGTTCTGACTCCTCCTCCACAACCCTGGCTGTAGTTTCTGACATTCAAACAGCTGCTGTGGTGACTGTTGTGGGATCTCCTGGTGTAGAAGTTACTGTTGCTCAGGCCTGTCTAATTTCTCTGTCAGACTCATAAACTGCATGTATGTCCATGTGTCTGGCTGACTGTTCATTGGATATGAAGTATGTGTGGTTTTTCAGCATGGCATGTCTGTCTGTATGATAGTGATCTATTATTACTTCATGGATACAGATCACTGCCTGAAGTCTGCATAAAACCACAGCCTTTGTCATCTCCTGGTTAATGTGTTTTTCTTTTGTCAGTTCATTTCTCAGTCATAGTTCTGAATTTTTATCACCTCTGTGTTGATTTTATGATTTTTGCCATTTGGTTTTCCCTCATTTGACTTTGCATTTCCTTCAGTCAATGTGCAGTCTAACTAAATACAGTCTAACTTATTGTATCAAGTCACAACAGGATGCTCTCTCTTAATGAGACACCAGTAGATCACTGGCTGTCCTATGACTCGTCACAGGAAGGAGAACATCAAGCTTGCCACTGACACTAAACTTGAGCAAATCTTCTTGTGCTTATTGGTTTCATCTACCAAATTAAATATTCAAAATGGCTGGGCAATATGGAGAAAATCCAATTTCACAATGTTTTTAAACAGGTACCTCAGTGCTGATAATGTGACCATATGGTAGGATTGACTGTTGGTGCTTTCACAAAATTTTTACATTGAGATTTTTGATAAATACTCATCAGCAGTGTGCATATATATGACTTTACTGTAATGCTGCCTTTAAAACCAGGAAAAAACAACACTTAAAATATTACAATAACCAAAATCTAAGACGATAAATATCACAATATCGATATATTATTGATACATTGCCCAATCCTAATATTCACTGTAATAGCTTTCTTTTAGAATTCATTATAATTAATTTCATGAATATTTATGTGATAAGAATTGAGATAAAACTTTAAATTTGTCTTGAAATGAATAATCAGACAAGCAGCATTTATATGTAAAAACACCAATGCTCCAGTGACCCTTGGCATTTCTCTTATTAGCCTCGGGGGCTGTTCTAATGACCTTTGACCTCAGACATCATCAAACTGATTGGCTTGAAGGGACTGGACTGCTGGTTTAATATTGATCACCACTCAGCGTGTTCACATTTCATCATAGATCCAACTGCAGTCAGTGATGAGAACTGGGAGCAAAATAATTATTATTAATTCTTATAATTACTAAATAAACATCTGGCCATTTTGTTTAAAATGGATAAAACTCAGTTCACATGTATCAGATTATGAATGTATCATCTTTTAAGCAATCTATGAATTCTCTCTTATTTGGGCAGACGGTATTGACCTACATGCGACTGCTGCCATAGTTCCTGTGTTTCTTTTGGTCATTATGTGTCCTTATGAGTGTGTGTACACGCGTGTGTGTGTGTGTGTGTGTGTGTATGTGTATGTGTCATTGCTCCAAACAGTGTGTTTCATTGATTTCATGCTCAGTGTTGATCGCTTTGTCTCGGCTCCATTTATTGGAATGTATATCTTCCAAATCGAGTTGGGCAATCACTATATTGACATTCATTGTCACTATTTCAATGTACCAATTTGTCATGTTGCCCAACCCTAGTACTCACTCTAAACCCTGACACTACTTCTCACTAACAGTGCATGTTCATTAAATAAACTTCGCTATGTTATAATGTGGCATGCTGTCATACCTGATGTGTGTATTCCATGTTCATTAGAAAATTACATCCACCGTTACTGCACTACAAATTGAATGACACTGGTGTACCCTGTTGATGTAAAGACTTATGAAGGCTGAAACACTGTGTAATGTATTTTGACCGGTTTATCTAGTACTGCAATAATACAGTAGAACATTACAGGTTTGGTAAATGTGTATTTGACAGGTGTAGACAGAGAAATATGAAAGATGCATTATTTTCTAAAAGGCAAATCAGAATATGCTGAAGTAAATTCTGTACATATATGCAAAGTAAGTGAGCTAGTTTCACAGTCATGGATTAATCCAGTCTAAAAGCATTTCCCTCAGCAGAGATGTACAATGAGTAGCAACGCTTTCCTTAAAACTGACAGTTTAAACTTAATTTTTTTATTCCTGTGTCTCCGCCCATCCCCCACCCTCTCTCNTCCACCAGGTCCGCCCCCTCCTCCCGGAGCCCCCCTCCCTCCCCCGGCGCCTCCCCTTCCCGCCGGACTGTTCTCTCCTGCCGAGGACCGTCCCACCTCAGGCCTGGCCGCTGCCCTCGCTGGAGCCAAGCTGCGCAAAGTGCCAAGGGTGAGCGCTTGATTGGTTGTGTGATCAATGGAGGGCTTGACAAGCCACATCTGTACCATGCAAGTGACAGTACATAGATATTAAAGTGATAGCTGCACGTGTTTCAGGTTTCAGAATCAGGGACAATAGTACAATGACATGTATTGGACAAGGGAACGGGTCAGCTGAGTAATAACAGCACAAGTAGTAATAAAGAGTAAATCAGATAAAGCAAGATAAGATAAGACAGTGACGTATGATGTACGATAAGATGGAAGGACATACATAAAATAAAAT
The DNA here is from genome assembly GCF_006386435.1 of Epinephelus moara. Lineage (NCBI taxonomy): Eukaryota > Metazoa > Chordata > Actinopteri > Perciformes > Serranidae > Epinephelus > Epinephelus moara. Next base: position 9,679,131 of record NC_065517.1, on the reverse strand, counting down.
ATAAAATATAGCAAATACGAAAATGAAGATTGCGTGTAAAAGTAAGTGACAAATTGCACACACAGAATGCTGTTTCTCTGTCAGTCTTTGTGTCCTTTGTTTTCAGTGCAACTCTGACTTGACAGAAACACTGTTGATACACACACAGCCCTCGCACATTATTTTCATACATAATCACACAGAATCACTGTCACTGAGGCACTCATGCACACACAATCAGACACACACACACAGTCACCATCTGTCACATCTCATCTCAGCCTCAGAGGAGGTTTATATGTAACGCTGACAGCCTTCATGCAAAACACTGCATGTCTGCCTGTGTGTATAACATGACAAAACATAGAACTCAGCTAGGAATTGGATGGAAAACATTTAGCATGTTTCAGTATTTTTGGATTTTCTGATATAGAATCAACATTAAAAAAGACCAACCGTGTTTTAGTTTTTTACAGCTCTCAAAGTCGGGTTAATACATCACTCTGATTGTAAAGAACTTGTTACATTTGTGTTTAATAAGTGTTGTTGCTTGTTTCCCTTCAGAGTGATGATGCAGGGGCAGCTCTAGCAGCAGCCATGTTGGGGGCTGGAGGGGCCAAATCTGAAGCCAGGGGCAACGGCCCTCTGCCCGGAGGAGGAGGGCTGATGGAGGAGATGAGCGCCCTGTTGGCCAGGAGGTAAAGTCACATCACATGTCATCGTTAGCCCCATTATATCTCAGTCTTGGCACATATGCTGTTTCTGATGAATTCAAGATCTTGTTTCCTATTACAGAATGTCAAATAAACATTCTGTGGTTCTTATTTTTTATTAAATGTATTTGTTACGACCCAGTTCAAGTGGCCATAACAAAAGAGAGACACACCATGATGAACGGTTAAGAAAAGATATTTTATGGGAAGCAAATCAAACCAAATTAGACCAAATTAGCAAATAACTAAATAAGAACAACATATGGAGTGTGAATGTCAGTGATATCAGTACTATGTGTGAGTATTAAATGATGGGTGTGGGAGAGTGTGTATGTGTAAGTGTTGGAGAGTGTGTCAAAGCAAAGAAACTAAAACATTACCAAACCAGACCAGAGTGGTTGCCTGTAGGAAGAAGCAGAGGGTGAGTGAATGGGTGACCACAACTTTTATCAGCTTCAGTGCACCGGGCCCAGGTGCACTGAGTTGCAATCAAGGCAGCTTGGGAGAGACAGGCCTGAGACACTCACAGCAGACACACCCCTAGATGACACAGGGATCATCACAGTATTTATTCTGAGTTTATCTGTAGTAAAATCATATTCAAACTGTATTTTATAGCAGTCAAAGAAACTGTGGAATTAAGGTAGATCTGAACTAAAGGCTTTACTGAAAAATGGTTTGAGCTGTGGTCGATGATACTAATGTCAAAAAACGCAACTTGTTATTCAGCATGAAGTCACTGTATCTGGTCTTTATGTCCTACAGGAGAAGAATCGCAGAGAAGGGCTCGTCACCTGAACCTGACCAGAGATCAGTAAGTATTATTAGTCATATCTGTCATATCTACATTTTGTTTGATCTAGGTCCAGAATTTCATTTCTTACCGCTCACTGCTGAATCTCACAGTTGCTCCTTTGTGTGATAATAACACTCAGGGTTTCCTCAGTGTGTCCGGGCTGTACATGGTGGACTACATTCACTGCATTCCTGTGTGAAATGAGCAATCACTCAGTGCTTTGTCTGTGTGATGGTCTGCGTGCCTTGGGTGGATGCCATGTAACACATTCCAGTCTTTAATTACTACTTTCACATAGCATAAAGTCTATAATACCTGAACTGCAAGAAAACAGCAGGTTTATGTTAGCCTTTATTTGTAATGCATAAATGTATTTAATTTTAAGGAGGATGTTTCCCTGATTTTGATGTTGTGATCAATAAACTACAGTGTACATTTCTACAACACTTATTCCATCAGTGCATGTGAGACTCTCCTTTCTGCTGCTCTGACTTTCTCTCTTTAAACAGAAATGCTGCTTTAATTTGCTAATTGATTCCAGTCACTTGCACATTGATGTTGTCTGATCAGCTTCGAGCTAACATCAATGAAACTGGACACTTCTTGTGCACATCTTTCACATGAAAGGTCCTCCAGCAGCTCAAGGGGCATAATCTGTCCCCTTCGTGGTCAGCTTTTAATGTGAAACATCTGCAGGAATGTTGCCTTGTATTGACTTAATCAACTTATTGACTTAACAACAATTAAAGAAACTTATTATTAATTATTTATTAGTTTTCAGTCCTCACAAATCACCTATGCACTACACAGGTTGAAATTGAAATTGTTGAAATTACTGGTCACCATTTTCTTACCGTCTGCACATCTGTCTTGCGCAGACGAAATCCTGTATTTAGAGTCTCAGTCAGCACAGCAAAGCCTAAATGCCATTGCTACAACAAGACCAATTCTCACTGTACATATTTCATTTCACCATTTAATACTTAGAATTGGTAAATAAACTCACGTGGTCATTGATCGATGCTGTATTGACTTATGTCGACGATGACCCAATGATACTTTACCATCCAGAGGACATGCCCTGTGAAAAAAAAAACATTTTCACTGCCAGCCGCCATGTTTTACTGTCTGTGCATTTATATTGTTTTGTTCATAGAATGAAAGTAAAACATACATACATACAAACTCTTCTCAAAAAGATGTGTTTAATGTTTTGTAAATAACGTGTTCAGATTTTGAATTTTATTTGTTTAATTTTCAGATACATTTTTTAATCCCAAATCATTTGACCACAAATCAAGTGGGTGGTGTTATTTGAGATGTTATTTACCCCTTTATTATTTTATAGCATTTGATTTGACACATAAGCTATGATCTCAGGTGTTTTGAACTTTAATTAAAACACAGTCAAAATCTGTTTGTGTCTTAATGTTGGTGTTTGCAAACCGTACCCATTATCCAGTCTGTGTATAAACTCTCCTCTGAGGGGACTCATGTTTGACCTTTGAACCTTGTGTGTCTGTTCAACAGGAGGAGGGCGAGATAAACACAACCCCTAAAGTGTCAGCCTGTAGCACACCAGGTGAGTTTCAGAGGGAATCTGAAGACTGAAGGGGAAACATCAGAAACAACAACAGGAACTAATATGCATCTTCCTAATACAGGCTACAGTGATCCAAGTTAGCATGAATCTACATTTCCCCTTAGTTTTCATCACTGCAGATCTGCTATTTTCTGGTTATTGGAAGTTAATTTGCTTTTTTTTATGATTACCATCACCAGATAGCTGAACTCTTTCATTTGGTAAGAGGAGTTCTGTTTTCATGTTTTTTTGCCGTGTATTTGTTTTGTTTTTCGTTAGACATGCCCAGGAAGCCATGGGAAAGAACAAACACCATGAACGGTAGCAAATCTCCAGTTATCGGAAGGTACAGTACATCTCCCCTTCTCTGTTCAACATGTAGTTTCTCAGTATTTGTTGTGTAATGTTGCACTGAAAGTACATTTTATATGCTAAAGTTGTTCACAAGTTTAATTTTCCCAAGTATATTGTATCTACATCATAATTCATGTGTGTTGCCTCTCTGAATGGCTAGCAGCGATGCTACTAAACATCCACCACAGGGGCACATTAAAGCATTAGCATCAGCTAGCTTTAGCATGATGCACTGCTGGGGCCGTTCAGCAGTGGCTAACATCACTTAAGCTTGTGCCGCATTCATGTGCACGTTATATGTACGTCAGACACCCAACTTTAAGCTGAGGTGTCTGTGTGTGAATGAAGATGAAGAGGGTAGTGTCAAATTTAGCTAAGCAGTTGTTAAGACTACTGATTTTGTTGGATGTTGTCCATTCTAGATTTAGGTTTCCTTAATTTCACTGATAACTTTGGGTGACATTTGGTGGTTAACATCCAGCCTTTTTGGCTTATAGGGTGAGTTTGATTAGATTAGACTAGATTGTTTTGATGTAAATTGCTGAGTTTGGCGATATCAGCTGTTGTCTGCCTTCCCTCCAAAATACTATAAGTGGAATTAGATGGCACTCAGCTTGTGGTGCTCAAAGTGCCAAAAAATACATTTGAAAAACTCAACAGCAATGTCTCTTTCCAGAAATCATGACCTGGTTACTCAAGATAATCCACAGACCTTGTGAACATGTAGGAACTATTTTCTCTCTACCAAACTATACCCACCAACCGTATCACTGCGCAGAAGGAAACATGCATCTACTGCTACCTCACCTAGCACAACTGAGCTAGCTAACGTTACAGGTCAGCCAAGGAGGACGCCATTAATATTTATGTCTTGTGCTATCATGAGCACAGGCCCTTGTTTATGAGTAGATGCACGCTTTCTTCTATGCGGCCATATGGTTGGTTGGTGTAGTTTGATAGAAAGAAAATAGTTCCTACATGAAGCTGCTCACAGCAAGGTCTGTGGATTATCTTGAATAACCAGGTCATGATTTCTGCAAAGAGACATTGCTGTTGAGTTTTTCAAATGTATTTTTTTGGCACTTTGAGCACCACAAGCTGAGTGCCATCTAGTTCCATTATATTGGAGAGATGGCAGACATTTCTATGGCTGATATCTCCAACACTCTGCAACTCACACCAAAACAATATATATAATTAATAGCACTACAGGTAAGAGGAAAAATATGTGTTTGTGTGTTTTAAGGTTCAGTAGCATTCTTTTAAATGAAATGTAAATAAGGAAGGTAAGGAAGTGTGAAAATGAGTGCATAGTAGCCTTTTGAAAAAAGCTAAGTGGCCGTTATAAACAGTCCTGACCCAAAGCCACCTCATTATGCTGGGGACACACACACAGATAGATGCTAAGCTGTAATTTGTAAAGTCAGTGTCTCTGCTGCTCACACAGACGAGAGTCTCCGTGGAGAAATCCCATGGGAGCAGATTCCTCCAACAGGTAGAGAGAAAAGGCCCCGGAGAGTTTGAGAAATCCTGTTCTTTAAAACAATCATCGAGGTTTGCTGTGATGGACGTGGTTTTATTGGAGAGGGGTTATCTTCAAATGCTTGGATGAAACCTTTGGAATCCTGTGTTGTCTTTGTGTTCTTTTCCAAATGTACCAACCTGCAGGGGCTAGCTCTGTCTGCTGTTTGATACGTGCCATCCGGTACAATAAGTCATGTGGTGCTTCCTAAACCAATTATTGATTTCTAATGTGATCTAGTCATTGCTTCTGCATGCTGCTCTGCCTGCTGCCCTTTTTCTTTCTCTCTTTAAAAGAGGGAAACCCAAATGTGCATGTCACATACTGTACACCCACCCTATCATACACACCAACACACAGAAATGTGTGTCCGCCCAGTGCAGAGGAGACTTGGCACAGTATTATCATTGTAGAGCCAGAGCAGATCCAGCAGGCGCTCACAGATAAGGCGTGAGTGTAAGTGTGCGTGTGTGCGCGCACATGCACGAGAGAGGAGACCAGATGGGCGTTTTTTATTCCAGTTTATTATAAGTAACTTTAATATGTGGCCCACAGAGACCTGAGCACACTTTTTAGAGCACATGATCTCGTAACGCTGCAGGTTTTTATAGCATTTTACACTTTTGTTGACTTCTAATGATATGGATTAAATCATCCACTCAGTATGAAATTACAGATGAAAGAAGAATTTATGGCAATGGGCCAAACTGCTGTTGAATTGTAAAAGAAACCTCTATGAATTCCCCTTTTTCTTCTTTTGACGATTGTAAAAAATTATAGGCACACAAAACATTTATTGGACTGAGAGTAAAGTGTGCAGCTGTGACTTTGAATCAGTTTCTTTAGTTCGCTCTACCTGCATTATCTTTACACTGGAAACAATCTGAAAAGTAAAGGACCACAAGCACAGTTTCCGTGTTCCGGTATGCAGTATTTCCACCCCATAGCTACTACATGATCCGCTGCCGAGCTCATTTCCTTTTCTTTCACTTCTCCTTCCTGTCACACTTCCTCTCTTGAAAGTGGTTGGCTGCTCAGTGAATTTCCCCCCCTGATGACTCTCACATAGCGTAAGGACCTCTCTCAGTGCAGCTGCTTTCCTGACTTGCTGGCATCCTCCTGGCTTATCGCTTTTCTTCAGACATGCGAGGAGAAAAAAAGGAGCTGAGCTGCTCATAGGTTGCACCTGGGCAGCAGGTTTCACTGACAGATGCAAACGGGAGAAATAAGTCTTTTTGAGGAATATTTGAAATAAATGACACACGGACACCTGCTGCACAAAAGGAGGATGTTCTTAAGTTGTTGAGACATCATCTCTTTATGTGTGTGTGTGTTTGCTTTTGTGGGCTTACATGCATGTCAAGGCGAGTGCACTTCCTTAAGTGTGTGTGCATGCTGTGACCAGGAGTTTGCTTCTAACTACTGTTTTGGCACCATTTTTTTTGTACACATGAAATGAAACTAGTAGAGAATACCTGAGCAAATAAGTCAGTACATTAGGTTTTTGCTGTCAACCAACTGAAAGGCTCAGGAAAGAGCTTCCCTGCGTGTGATGATAATCGTGATGTTTTTTTCAGGTTTACAGCATAAAAGTTCAAATTATATTTCTTTACATTAGACATGTACAGTTTGTGTCGTAATTATCCAGCTACTCTTAAAGTCCAGATGAGTTGCAGTCTAATGCTGTAGTCTCAATGCTAGTTAATAGTACTTCAGATGCTGGTAATGAAGTCAAATGCTGTGGTTTTAGTGATCACGATAATTCAATTAGTTTTGACCTTTGAGCGTCCTGTTTTTCCACCTCATCCTCTGTCTCCTTTTCTTCCTTTTCCGCTGAGTTTATTTGTGTGCTCTGTCTCTCCTCGCAGACCTAAATCCACTCCTACACCTACTGCATCCTTAAGTGCCAACGGTGTGCCAACAGAATCTGTTGACTATGACAGGTTGAAACAGGTAGGTGAACAGACATCCAGGGACTTGAAAACTTGTTTTTGTCATTATGTCACTGCACATGATAGGTGGAATATTATTTTGTCATGTGGTGTCTAGCTGTGTCAATATGTGACAAAATCAGTGTTAGAAAAATCAGCCAACCAGAATAACATTCCTCTTGAAATTGGTAGACAATCTGTTAGGACAAGAAAAAGGCAGCTGTGTAACAGTTTTTACCTTGGTGCTCTACTTCATATAGATCAGTGCAGTGTTCTACATCTTTGTCACTGACGCTTGCTTCTTACACATGCTTTCACATATTAAATGGTTTAATGCAATTGCTTCAGTTTCTTCCAATTTCATTTACTTTGATTCACCTTTTTGGATTTCTTAAAGAAATACTGCACCCACAAAGTGATAATTTGTATATCAATTACTCACCTCATATAAGGTTGAATTCATGAAGGAAACTTTTTTTTCTTGTGTGCCTCCATTGTGAACAAGGAATCCAAAAACTGAGAAAACTCTGATGAATTTAAGTAAATGGGGTCTGCGTATTTAACAACAAACTATATCAAAACATTCATGTACAAACTCACACGACTCGTCCAGTATAATCACTATCTCATTTATGCTCATATGCTCAGTTCTTCCAAAACATATGCATTTTTCCGTACTATTTCAACCACCCAAGCATTTTATGCAGCTACTTAGCATGAGATCAGGGCTGCCCCCGACTTAGAATTTTCCTAGTCGACCAGTAGTCGTCATTTAGGGCCAAAGCAGTAATGATTGTGCTAAGTGGCTAATGGGCATGTAGCTACTTACATGTTTCAGATGTTACATCATGTTTGTAGTCAACGAATGAAGTTTACATTTGACCATGGGTTCGTCTTTCACCTTCTCAAAATGATCCCACACTTTGGATTTCCTGCCCGACATGTTATTAACTAGCCTGTGTAATAACTGCAGGTACCAGCCCTGGAAATTAATGTGACGCCTGTCTGGCTGCTGAGCGTGGCCACTTCCTGTGTCTGTCCTTTCAAATTAAATACCCACATGGTCCAGACATATAGTTTTTGATGTATATTGACAAGGCGCAGCTCCTAATAGTTTCTTTAACCAAGCAACCAATGAAATCTTTCCAACTTATCACCTTTCTGGCCAACAAATGTTGATTGATTATTAGGGAGCAGCCTTACATGAGACCTTTGACATTTCCATAATATCCATAGATAATCATTAATATTAGTCAAATACATTTGTATGAAACACAGCTGTGACAAGTAAACTCTTGAGGTCTTCATGTAATTATAACCCAAGGTAGTGAGTTTTTAAAAATGAATCTAAATTGGTTTTACTAATGACCTGCTTATTAAGATGCTTATATTTGAGATTTCATTGTGATTATGCAGTCAAACTGCTCATCTCAGCCATAACATACACTGACACAGGGAAGGTCATTTTTTCCCTCTAACTAATTATGCAGCTGTGGTGTGAGGAGAAACAGTGTGGGTGTGTGCAGTGACCCGTGCTGTTATAAGGCAGCTCCTCCCTCTGACCTCTGTCAGTGAGCCTGCTAGATAAGTCCAGAGTGTCTCAGAGCCCTGCCTATCTGCTACCACAGCTCCTCACAGCAGTGGGACCACGAGACAGATGACACCTGTATATGACTATACTCGCTGTTACACTTTCTCATTCAGCCTGACTTGGAGGCAAAAGAGTATAGCTCAAACTCCATAATACTGATTTACTAATCTCCTCGCACTTTGTTTACGTCTTGCTGTTATTAAGTGAGTCTTAAGGCCTAATCTCACAGGGAGTCCCTACACAGGGATTAGCTACTTTGTAAGGAAGACGGAGAATCTCCCTTTGCCAGTTGGCAGTGCCTCCACCCAACTAAATCCAAAAGCCAGAGGAAACTTTGTCTCTCTGTGTCAGCATGTGCTCTCAAACTGGACTGAATTTTCAGTCATTTATACAGTGTTACAGTGTTGGATGTTTATGTTAAACATTGGCAACATTTCAAATAATGAGGTTAACATATGTAAAAGTAATCCTTGTGAGCAAAACCTTCAGGCTTTTCATCGAAAACATCATGCCCCTGTGCCAGCGATAGAATTGCCGACGGCATTATGTTTTCAGATTGTCTGTCCGTCCATCCATACATGTGTGTATGTACATTAGTCCAATCCTTGTGAATGCAATATCTCAGTAACAGCTTGAGGGACTTTCTTCAAATTTGGCACAAACCTTCACTTGGACTCAAGGATGAATTAATTTGAAATTTTGGTGGTCAAAGGTCAAGGTCACTGTGACCTTGTCTGTCTCATTCTTGTGAACGCAATATCTCAAGAACATCTTAAGAAAATTTGTTCAAATTTGACACAAACGTCCACTTGGACTGAAGAATAAACTGATTCGAATTTTGTGGTCGAAGGTCAGAGATCAAAGTCATAGTCAGTCATCAGTGTGACCTCACAAAATATGTTTTTGGCCATACCTCAAGAATTCTTACACAAATTATGACAAAACTTCAAACAAATGTCTAATAGGATAAAATAATAAAGTGATGACATTTTATATCCAAAAGGTCAGAGGTCAGCTTCACTATGACATCATAATGTTCTGCATAAAACACTTTTCTGGCATTAAACACCATATCTCAGGAACAGAAGGGGAGCCATTTGGTCAGATGCTTAATTGGTGACACTAATCTTGGGTGCCCAACCTGAAACAGTGCTGATTGTATAGATCTTCTGTGCTGCTGGGGGGAAGATGTGTGTGAAGCATCCATGTTTTCAGACACGGATGTAAACTGTAAGAAACTTACAGTGGTGGTGCACAGAGGCATACAGCCATGGTAATTCTAGTTTTCTACTTTCAAGACAAGCTGACGTCAGCTCGTGACAGATATCTTTATATGTTCATCTGCTCCAGGCACGCTACTCCAAGTGTTTACATTACGTACACTGCTACATCTAGCTACATGCTAACATCAGAGAAACATGTAACCTTTGTTGCCGATGTTATTTTTCCCCTGATTTTGTATCAAATTCCTGCTGCAGCATGCCTCGTTGTTAAGATTGTGGTTTAGCCGCTTTTATTGGGCATTTTTCACAGCAGAAAGCGCCACTGTACTCTGTTACAGTCATTCACTGGCTGCAAGCAGCCAACACTGCTACATGTAGCTACATGCTAGCACCTGGGAATCACGCAATCTCAGTTGCAGACGTTGTTAATCTCTCCCAAATTTCGGATCATATTCCTGCTGGAACATGCCTGGTTGTGAAGATTTGGGTTTAGAAGCTTTAATTGGTGATTTTTGTGACAGTGCAGAGATACACAATCTGAGAAAAATGTTGTTTTATGTTTTTTAGCATTAAAGACTGTCCAAGGGGAGTGGAAGGTGGAAAGACTGTTTTGTCTTGTCTCTGAGGTCTGACATGTATCACGTTTATGTATTGTAAGGTGACTTTTTTTTTTTGTTTTTTTAGGACATTCTGGATGAGATGAGGAAGGAGCTGTCAAAGCTAAAAGAAGAGCTCATTGATGGTAATTATCACTGGAACCTCTGCTCTCTTTTCATACAGCAAACATTTAGACATCTCTCTAATAGTAAATCTATACATCAAGCACATAAAACTGACAATGCAGTGGTTACTCTGTCTTTTGTCTGTTTTATCTTTCTTTCTGTCTTGTTTGAACTGTTTAGATAGCTGATATTTTCAGGGGTTATGTTTAAACTGAAATGCTGACTGAAGACAGGAAGTGAAACATAGTCTCTTGTCATACCTTAATACGTTTGTCAAAGGTACTGTGTTATTATGACTCATTACTTATAGCAACTCAGAATGTGGTTTATGTTCATGTGAGCATAAGCAGCCTGTTCACATGCTTCAGTGTATGGAGCTGCAGCACTGATGTTATTGCAGCAGTAGGCAGACTTTTGCGGTGTGCTGCTCTGCTGCAGACAAGTTGCCTGAGGGTTTTCATTCAGCACAGTAGCCCAAACAGACACTACTGTACGTTGGCAGAGCAGCCCCATGCTGGTCCAACCTTTTCAGAGGGATGTCAGAAATGTGTTCTAGTTTTCTGATCAATTTTATGAGCTGCTTGTTTGTGACACCTCACGCCAAAATGTGAGGATCTGAAGTTCATATAAAGTAACATGCCTTTCAAAAATAATGATGCACCTAGCAATGCTACCAGGGGTTATACTTAGAGCAATGAAACATGAGCAAGGCCTGATTACAAACTAAATTAGAAAACACAGGAGGCTCATAGGGGCCCACAACATCCACTAATGGGTTGATCCAGCCTTGAATACTACTACTGCTCTGTTCTACTGATTTATCACAACTTGGGACTTATTGTACTTATCACAGTAATTGCTGAGTTTTGTGAACATGGTAAAAAGCTCAACACAAGTGGTCATACACTTTATGACTTTATATACTGTAAACTGTGTCTGATCATCAGACCGCTCATCATTCTTGCCCCACCAACAGTAATGTACATCATTAACTAGTTAAACATCATCATCTCTTCAAAGTCAAACTCCATTGGGAAAACAGGAGATGAACACCTGAGTTGCCCTCGTCCATAGCAGTACATTACTTAGCTTCTGTGGCAGTAATGCTGTTTGTTTCTCCAAACTGGGGGTGTGCCAAAGTCACCTACTGTATGTAATACATTGACTATGGATAAGTACCTCATATAACCCCACTTAAAAAGATCACTGTAAGTGGTGTTTTGGTACCTTACTATAAGCCACACATTGCTGCAACAGCCCTCTGAAAAGGTAGGACCAAGCTAGAACTCTTCTTCCCAGGCAGAGTCGAGCTCAGGTCAGAAACAGCTGGGTGATTCTCACATGCACACCTCTGTCTTTCTCTTTACTTCCTCAGCAATCAGGGAGGAGCTGGGAAAGTCCAGCACGGCATAGAGGATCCTCTTCACAACATCTATATCCACACAACCCGACAGACAACCACGGTCAATTTAAAGACACGACATTACAACAGCGGAAAATAAAATCAACAAAAACGGGGATGATGACAATAATCATATTAATACTGAGAGAGGACATTATTTGGGGCAGCATCGGACAGAATAACAATGGACAGGGTGGTGGTGGGAGGCTTGTAAGTCTGATAGCTGTGACTCACAGAATCCATTCTACGAAGCCTTGTGCGTCCGCTGCCTCCCCGCCCCTCCCCCTCCTCCTGCCGAGGGCATCCTGGAGGACAGTGCACGGTCTGAAAGAGAAGCAAATGTCTTTATGCAAAGATGAATTCTCTCTCTTTGTCCTATAATAACAAGAAAAAACACAAGAAAACTATATTGAACTCTTCAATGATACTGTATTAACCATTGGCGCATAAGTGAACAGCAACGTCGATGCTAAGAATCTTGTGATTTACTATCAAACGGCACGTTTTATTAAGAGAGTTTGGAGACAGGAAGAAAGTGGGGATGGAAAATAAAAACTTTTTTTCCCATAATGCCATAGGGGTAGCGTGCGTGCGTGCATGCGTGCGTGTGTGTGTGTGTGTGTGTGTGTGTGTGTGTGTGTGTGTGTGTGTGAGAGAGTGTGTATGGGGGACTGACAGTCTCTGGTGAAGTCCACCACTGCAGGACACTGTAAAGCTTGTCTTCCTCAAATACTATTTTAACCTGAATATGTACAAAAGAGAGAAAAAGTTATTTAGAAAAAAAAAAGCATCTATCAACCATGTCTGTTTCAGTGTAGATCTACGGCCATATCAAGTAGCTCAATAATCCAATCTTTAAACAGGATGCTGTCTTGTCTGTCTCTTCGTGTCGTCTCCCTCCTGAAGTGAGCGCTCTGTTGACACTTTCCATTTCTTTGTTCATACTGTTGAGCGGCAGGCGGACGAGACACGGAGGATGGCTGCCTATCAGACGGCAGCCATTGTAGCTCTCTACCAAACTTTCTCCGTCAACGATAAGTGCTGATTTGCTAATACCTGTCATGCTTTTTGACCATGGCCAGACGTGTAGATAGAACTGAATTTCCCTTCCTGTACGGGTTTGATTTGAAGACTCTCTCTTCCCCCTTTCTTTGTCACGTCTGTCACATTAAGGTACTCCGTTTGGTGCATGTATGGTTGTTTTCTTTATACGGTGAGGGTCACAAGTCTGCCACGAAATTGCATTACCTGTCGCAAGTTTTATTACAAGCAATAAGTGTAGCATCTATTTTGAAGCCCACCTGCCCCAGTCCTGACACCAACAAACACTTTTCAATGTCCGTCTGTCCTTTTTGGCCCTCCTGAGCCCCCATTAGACAATGTCACTGTATGACACACCACGCCACTTCTTGTCAACTCTGTTGCAGATCTTTTGTTAAACTGAAGGCTGACATGAAAGAATATCAGCGCAGCACTGTAAGACATGAATTTCATGGAACAGCACCATTTCTAAATCACAATACCCTCCCTTTTTTAATTTCTGATTTCTATAAATTCCAAGGAAACTGTGTCTTTAGTCACATTGGAGCTGAACTGATTTTTTATCCTTTATTATTATTTTTAGTTACTTTACTGCATTTATAAAGTAAAACTTTTAAAAGGTGCACGGGACATCCCAAATGTGTAAGAGATGGTGTCCAAAAGAGGACCTGAATGTGCCATTTACTATTTCTAGTGCTTACTGATGATGTGTTTGTTTCATCTTTTTTTTTCTTTGCCTTCTTCTCCTGCCAATGTCAAATCCTTAAAATGAGAAACTGTATTTTCCCTGAGATGTTACACAGATAACAGGACTGTCACTTTATTCTAAGAACACTCTTGTTTCAACATTTTTTTTTGTCAGTTTAGTGATGTTTGTTTAACTTGAAGTACAATCAACCTGAGAGGGACATGTTGGGAGCTGCAAGACTGATTTCCAAATACTGTAGCTGTTGCTCCAAGATCACATGTCAAAGTAACAGATACAAACCTGTGTTACAATTCTGTACTCTGAAATCCTGAGGAGGGACAGTTCCACTAATACAGCGGTCTAACAGCCACCCACAGTGAGGTTTGCGGGACAAGCTTGAAAACAACCTTTTGACTTTCCAAAGGAATCCAGGGTGATAGGATATCTAAAAACAGTTGTAAAGTGTTGTGTTTTAGCATCTATGAAGTGAATTTTGTGATATCTCAGTAGTTACATACATCAGATTGAGAACTCACAAGGCAATGCAGTGTGCATACTATTGCCACAGTTCATCCTTAATGTCACAGCTCTAGCTCCTTTGCAACAGTAACAGTATTTTTAACTTAAAGGGGCACTCCAGTGATTTAATTTTGCTGTTCCATTAAATCTTGAGCCTTGCAATAGGCCTTTTTTGGGGAAAAAAAGAACAGTTAAAATTTAATCAGTAACGGGCAGAAATATCCTGATTTTTAGTCTTACAACTCCCATAATTCAACCTGATAGCATCCTTTCATTAGACACTCCCTGCCTGAACAATACAATCACTAGATAGAATTTGGTGTTGTACGTTTCTACAAACCACGGATTTGTTATATTTATTTGATTCATGTTCAATTTCTACGTTTCGCATATAGCAGTTATTTTTCAAACTTTCTTTACATTTTCAATTTTATGTCTACACTACACTGTGGTTAACATGTTAGGTTAAAGCAGAAAAATCACCTGGTAAGGCCGAGGAAAAGATCATGTTTTGGCTCAAAATACCTGGTTTTGTCACCATAAATATGGCTGGAAATGTTCCGACGTGTCATTAAAAAATACCCAGTATTGTCACCACAAAAACAGCTGAAAATCTCCCAGCATATCGTTAAAAATACCTGGTTTTGTCGCAACAAATCACAGCTGGAACTATGCTGACATCTAGTTATAGGATATCAGGTTTTGTAGCCACAGACACAGCTAGAAATGTCTGATCATTTAGTTAAAAAATATTCAGTTTTGCCACCACAAACACAGCTGGAACTATCTTGACATCTTGTTATAAAATACCTGGTTTTGTCACACCAGACACAGCTGAAAATGTCCCAACATGTCGTTAAAAATACCTGGTTTTGTTGCAACAAATACGGCTGGAACTATCCTAACATCTAGTTATGGGATACCAGGTTTTGTAGCCACAGTCACAGGTAGAAATGTCCGATCATTTAGTTAAAAAAATATTCAGTTTTGCCACCACAAACACAGCTGGAACTATCTTGACATCTTGTTATAAAATACCAAGTTTTGCCACCGCATACACAGCTGGAAATGTCCCAAAGTCTCATTAAGATTACCAGGATTTTTTGCCACAAACGTGGCTGGAAATATCCAGGCGTTTTGTTAAAAATACCTGGCTTTGTTGGTCTTTAACAGTGGTGTGCTGCTTTCTGCTGCTTGGCAATTGTCTCACCTAGGTGTCTCCCCAAGGTGTCACGCCATCCACTCTCCCCTCCTCCTCCTGATGACAAAGTCAGCTCATATACATGTAATCTGAAGTACGTCAATTTAGAGAAGTTACTGTGATACATGTGAAATGTACAAATGTAACATATCTGTGGTTTGCAGAAACGTACAATGCCAACATTTTATTCTGACAACTGGGCTGCTGAAACTCCACACTCTCAGTTTGTAACACTAAATCTTTGTTAAAATTTTGTTTTCTCCCTGTCGATAACCCTGGTGACAACATCACCTTTCTAGAAGACACTGTACAACTGTTTTCTCATGCTGAGTAGATTCCCTCATGACTGAACTGATCCTAGTGTACAACATTGTGTCCCTTGAAATTCAGATCAGGAGAAGCAGCTAAGGAGTTATGATGTCTTGCATGTACCCCAGAATCCTAGACAAAGGTTGGTTAATCGTTGGCTGTCTGTGGCTGTTGGATCTCATACTACACAACTCTGTGTTCAAGGGCTTGGATGTTTGAAGATGAGAAGTCACAGATTTGAGTAAAAATGAGTGCTCCCTCCGCTTCTCTCTCATTTGCTTCAGATTGGCTCAAATTTGTTAAAAATACTGTGACTAGAAAAATGAATGGGTTAATTAGGGTCAGGTCTGTTTCATGCTCTCTCTGTGGAGTTGTTTCATCTTCTCATCCACATTTTTTTCTAATGGAAACACCCAGCCAAGAGGCTCCCTGTACTGAGTGTTTACACAGCATCGATTGCACTTTAAGACAAAAACCCACAGAGCAATCCAACATACTCTGACAACAGAGCCTCGGTCACCAACAGTGTGGCTTTCTCACCAAAGGATTCAACTCGGCAGTCTCTTGCTAAACGTAATCACTCTCAACAAAGTCGCCTTTCTTATTTTTGTATCATTTTGTGGAGAGATCTAACAAAAAGAAAGATGTCTGTCTCTATGTTCAGTCATTTGGACAGGATGGAGGGTGAAATGTTTGGATCAAGTAAAAGTTTATCTCTTTGTGAAGCTATGTGGTTTGTGCCTTGTTCCGAAGTTGCATTTAATATGTCAAAGATATAAAGATGACTAGTAATAATATCTAGGGACTGTCATTATGATCACATGCAGTTGTTATTTAGTTTGGCTTTTTTTTCCATCATGGTCATGTTGATTTGAAGGGAGAGTTTTATGACCTTTTTACTGTTCCCCACCAAGAAAACATCTTTGCACCAAGATCTCCTATGTTTGTTTTTTTACATACATGTGTTTATTTCCACACAGTTGTGAGGTTGCTTTTCTAACAGCTCTGAAGTACAATCAAGCCTTTGAGACATGAGGCCTGGAAGAGTTAAAAGATGATCTTCGCTCTGAGATGATTTTTCTAAACATAAAGTCCGGATGAGTCTGACTGCAGTGTTCTGTGATACCGTTTAAATGTCACAGAAACTGCGTGTGTTCAGCAGCTTAGCTTTCTTTACACACTTGGAAATGTGTTTTGTCCTCTGCAGTAAGGTCTGCTCCACGTTGATGTCAGATTGCTGATGGAAACATTTCTCTTTGTCCGTAAACCCAGTTTTCTGCCGAGGGAACCGAGAGAATTGTGAATTTGCAGGGATGAATTTGGCTGAAGCAAGTTTTAATGGATGGGTTTCCAGATTTATTCTTTTATCATCTGCATTGTACCATACTGTTCTCATGTTAATTAGTCTTTTCTTACATGCTAACATATTGTTTTGTTTGAGCAAATTAAATAAAAATTGCAATACAAGACTAGAAGTTGTTTCTTTTAAAATGATGTTCACAGTTATGAACCTTGAATAGGGTTTTTCAGCTTTACTTGTGTTGGCCTCATCTTATTTTGCAGACTTTTATAATAAATATCAAACATAGAATGCCTCTTTGCATCTTTGCAATCATAGCATTTAACATCATCACAACATTTTTGCCAATGTTTTCTCTTCAAACTCCAGGTGAGAGCTCCATAGTTACTTTATAATTTACTAACTCTTTAAAGGAATACCTCACCCAAAAAATGATAATCTGTATATTGATTATTCACCCCATGTTATGTTGAATTTGTGAAAAAAAAACCAACAGTTTTTCTCGCATGCCTCCACAGTGAACGAAGAATCCAAAAACTGAGAATATTTTTGATGAATTAAAGTCATAGGGGTTGGCTTTTAACAACAGCAAAACTATACCAAAACATCCATTTACAAACTCTCACACAACTTTTACAGCATAAGTCTCATTTATCCAGGGATCTGAGGGGAAAGTAAAACCTGGTCTATAAGCTCTGACACACTAAGCCAACAGTCAGCTGTTGGTTAATGCATGTTAATTAGTGTCGACGACTGTGGAGCTCGTCAGTGAATGAAATCACTTTGATCAGTAGTTCAGCTTAGCGCACAAGAACAGAAACAGAAGTGAGAAAAGTAAACAAAGAGCAAAAGTCAAGGGGGAGTGGGACCAAAACAAACTTGTTTCATGAGTTAAGATTATTTTCTTTAACCACAAGCTCTTTAGCAGAAACAGTTCCTGATGATTTGTGTTATTGTTCACTTGCGTACTGAAAACACGCTTTGCTCTTTCACCATTGGATTGTGTTGTCAATGTGCTAACTCCCGGTTTCCAGTTTTGAATGATGATTTCAGATGACCACCGTCTACTGGTGTGGAGAATTATTTCCTCTCCTGCAAGTGCAGAATGTAGGTGCTGGTCGTCTATCGGCTGAAGTCTTTATGGTGTGTTCGTGTGCAACTTTTTGGCTGAGACACGGCAACGCCAGGGGATAAAGCAGGGGGGCTTTCATCGCTGCTAGTTCTCTGAAGTCAGTTTGGTGTGTCTGGGTCCTATGGTCTCTTCAAATCCAGACTCCACTGATAACAACAATAATTTTACCTTGCTGAACATGGGAACTGCTGGTCTACCACTGCCTTGATCAGTCTGTGTTATTGTATAACCTTTGTGTTTTAAAGAGTTAGTTCAGATTCACAAAAAGTCACACAATAACATAAACAAATTAAATGAGGCAGTGGTAGACCAGCAGCTCCTCCATTCTGCGATAAAATTACTTTTTTTGTAAATGGAGTCATGGCCATGAAGAGAGCATAGATACGTTTCACTTGTATTTCAGTACCCATCAGAAAGGGCTCTCTGATTGGGAATTACTGAGTGTACGACTACGTAAATGAGACATGGATTATATTGCACTAGTCATATGAGAGTTTAACAGTTGTTTTCATATCTTTTTGCTGTTGACAAACATGGTCTCCCTTTACTTAAATTCGTGAAGAATGCTTGTTGTTTTTGCATTCTTCATTCACCATAGAGGCATGTAAGATAAAGTTTTCTTAATGAATTCAGCATAACACGGGGTGAGTTACTGATATGCAAACAGTCATTCGGGGCATGCAGTGCTCCTTTAAGTCAGTGAAGTGACTCAGTTACACAGTTAATATCAGTTACACAGAAATATCTATTTATAGTTTGCTAACTTTAGCTAACATTAGCCACTATAAGCTACTTGTCATACCAGTCAAAGTAAGGCTGTAGCAGCAAAACCCCTGGGTGAATTCAATTGAGCAATAAAGGGTAAAGTTGTATTGCTTATAAACCCAAATTTTAATTTCCAA
Source organism: Epinephelus moara (assembly GCF_006386435.1). Lineage (NCBI taxonomy): Eukaryota > Metazoa > Chordata > Actinopteri > Perciformes > Serranidae > Epinephelus > Epinephelus moara. Next base: position 9,660,224 of record NC_065517.1, on the reverse strand, counting down.
GAGGAAAATTGTGTTAATTCTTCTTTCAAATGGTACAATGTGTCACTTCAGGTAAATCTTGACTTTGAATTCCCTGCAGGCCTTAATCCCTCCTGGTGTGCCCTCATCTGTCAGTACACCAGGTCGGCCTCTGTTCCCCAGCCCAGTGACTCTGACAGCATGTTTGACAGCGCCTTACGCTCACGCTCAGCAGAGAACAGGAAGAGGAAGATGAGTGCATGCAACGTTTTTTATCTGTAAGCGTGACTGATGATGCATGGTGTCTTTCTGCAGTCCTTCCTTATTGTGCTGTCCTCTCAGTGAGCTGAGCCAAACTGCTGCTGCCTTGCTGGAGGGTGAAAGGAGGACAGGACTGGGGTCAAGACCAAGATTTGAATTTACAGTACTGCTAACTTATGGTTTGCACTTCCAGTGTACTCAGCCACAAGGAATATACTCACATTATTTTGTACTGACCCTCCCCACCAGAGTCAGATGCATTACACGTCGTCAATATTTTTGAAGAAGTCTTTTTTAATTGTGCAAAATCAGGGTTTTGTCATTTTTTTCCCCACTCCTGCACAGCTATTTTTGTGGATCCCTTGCTTTTGTGTAACTACTTGCAGATCCTTTAGTTCAAACTCAGCTGTCCATTGAATGTTTCTCAGAAAACTTGGGTCACTTGCTGGGGTCGCTGGTGTATGACATGAGAGAAACAGGAGTTGGTCAAGAGAGAGATGGAGAGATGTGGAAAAAAGCAAAAGGAAATGTTGAAAGCATTCTGAGACAGTTTTTTTTAAAACACACAGTGACGGCTTATGACTTTTCTTCAGTATCATTTACCATCAGCCAGTGTGCGTATTTATGTATTAATTTATACCTTTTGGCTGACACCTCCAAAGACTGCAGTTGCCACAAATATTCTCATACTTCAGGTTTGCCTGTGTCTAAGATTAAAGAGACTTCCCGCACTTTATTGCCTGTCTAACTGTTTCTGTGCAGCTTCACTTACACCAATGCTTCCTGTGGGCGGGGCATGAGGAGGTCTGGCAGTGCATCTGCAGTTCATTTGAGGTTTTGTTTGACTTGCAGCCTGAGAAGGGCTGCACTGTGGCGACAGCTGCACTAAGACAGCAAAACACTCTGAACTGCAGTGAGAGAGAGAGAGAGAGAGAGACCGAGATGAGGAAGCTGAGAGAAGGTTGATGCTGTAATTGGATTGGAGAGTTTGAATTTTCAAAATCAGTTTTCCTCCTCTTATTGTGTTTATGAGTTTAGGGTTTGAGCGGCAGTGTCAAAACACTCAGGTCACCCATAAGCATTTGCTTATATTAGACAAGGCGTGCAGCGTTTACTGACTCTTCTCTACTTAAAGGTCATGTTCTAGTGACTTGGTTCACTTGCTGAAGGTGGTTTGATGCAATCACTTTCAGCTGATGGTGCACTTTACTACAGAGATGCTATAGAATTGCAGATTATCAGTTCAATTAATCCTTGAAAAGTTTCTTTTTTATGGTTTCCTCATGATATCAGAAATATGGGGACAGATATGTGTTTACTATGTAACATAATTTTAGTAATATGCTTGAGCATCTGCTTTAATGTGTAGTAAATGTTTTAATGAATGCACTAAGTTCTGCATCACATCTGAACACAGTGCAACAGTGCAGTCTGACAATACTGACCCTTCCAATTGGTTTAATACACCTGTCTGTGGAGCTTGATTCTTCCAGTAGCGCAGCATGATAACAGCTTCCCCGACAGAAAATGGAAAACATACAATTTCTTCAATTTTTATTACACACTGAAAATCACATTCTCACAAATGTGAGAATGGATGTTAACAGGGGAAATTTGATGTCCACTCAATTTCACCAAGATTCTTGCTCTTGGTATTGTAATAGCAGGCGACATTGTTAAGTATAGTGGTAATTATTATCTTACATTATTATGTTAATTTTAGCCATTATAGCCTCTGTTTTAGTGTTGGTAATATTTTATTAAATTAGGCCTATTATGAAGCAACAGGTGTTTCTGCCATTTATAGATGCAAGGTTTATTATGAGGTATCCATTTGCCACTTCTACCATTTTGTCGGACGGTAATTTGACACCAGTAAACAAAGTAGTCGTGACTCCCTTACAGCCAATCCCAAGTCATTTAAAATCCACCGCCAACCAATCAGATGACAGAGCTGTTTGAAATGAACGCTGAATAAGCCAATCAGCAGCCTTCGCGCCTTCCTAGTCACTGGTGGGTTTTGCCCAGAGAGGGAGGGAGAAGGAGCGCTACGTCAAACGCTAGCACCGTCAGTTTTTAAATTATAAATCTTAATTTATTAATTCCTCGTCTCGTCAAGGACTATTTTATCAGTTTCATTCACTGGGACGACTCGCGTATTATCAAGGTAAGTGTATCCCTCCAACCCATATGCTTGTAATGCAAAATAGCAAATCGCTTTTGGTTTCTTTGTTGGGAAATTAGGTCTTAGCCGAAGCTAACTCAAGCTGGCTGTATAACGGCGCTCGGTGAGTAGGCTCCGACTATTTCCTGGAGCCTTGACTTGTTTCCACTTGTGCTCATAAAAGTACTTTAGGAACTGTTAGGTTGTATATAAGCTGGCAGCCTTTCCCCTTAGTGGCTCATAGTTTTATTAAAATTGTTTGATAGTTCTGGCCAACAGCACTGTGACGTTGACAGTGCCGTTACGGACACTGACGTTAACCTTCAGATTAACGGTACGCACCCATTCGATTGCCAGAAATTAGACCGCGCCTGCTCAGCCAAAGACAACCTTTATTAGATTGTAACGCTAACATTAGCTCGGTCAGCTTTGTGATTGCTTGTGCATGAAATGTTTTAAGTGTTTTGCTGGGATACGTCACTTAATTCAGCTGTGCCAAACTTATTCACATGTGCTCGCGGGTTGATAGTTTGGCTGATGCGTTTGTTTTCTTCGCCAGCAGTATTTGAATGCATGACGTTTTCCCTCCTTTCTTTCTGCTGCTTGCAGCTGCATTAGGGCTATCTTTAAGCTAACAAAGCTAGCGTTAGGCGCACTTCGTTAAAGAAACAGCTCCCATAGATCAGTATTTAGCTGTGGCATAAAGAATATATCTCACTAATACACTAATAGACAAGCCAAGATCGCATTCGTGTGTCCAGCCGTAAAATATGTTGACTGTATGGACCACCGGGGGAAATAATTCTGGAAAATTAACGAAATAAATGTATAGAAGTCCCACAAATCAATCGTAATTTCCGCATGTAGAATCACAAATCATAACGCTATGGAAATTGCGCAGGAGACAATGCCAGATTAAACCCAGATGTCAAGGGTTGGAAGAGCAAATATTTTCTGTTAACTTAATTAATTGATTTTTCAAAGAATAGTTTACATCTGTTGCTTTATGTCATTGTGATAAATAGTTTACATTACAATTTACAGTGAAATTACATCGATCGTTAATCTTGCCACTTGACAGTATATTAATCTGACATTCGATGGCGCATTAATGAAAGGATAGGGAGTAAAGTTAGTGTTGCAGTGTTACATGCGTTATTTCTTTTTCGCATCAAAGGAAATTACTCAGATGTATCCTTCCACAAGAAAATTAAACTTAACTAATACAGCACTGCAGTGTTAACACAACAGGGTATCGCCTTTTTGGTGGGTGTTTACAACTTCATTCATTTCAAAGGGGGCTGCATACCAGGTGGAGCAAAACAGCAGTTTCTCTACACAAAGGGGGGATGTGTGTGACTTCTGTTTAAAACTCCACCTACGGTAGAGCCCGTATTCTTTCATCAGCCCAGCCTGAGATCTGATGGGAAACTCTCATCAGTCACGGTTCAGCCCAGACTTCCACATCCCATATGGAACTCGGCAGGCGAGCCCGGAGAGCAGCGCAGGGACTTACTTTGGGTGTGTCATATTGAGATGGTTTTCATTCAGATGTTGTGGATTTTTGTGTTTTACGAGATTAGATCAGTTACCAGTGGATTAGGGCTGGACTGCATATTTTACTCTCCCTGCCTGTTTGTAGTAATCCTGGTGAGCCAACTTCTCAGTGGACTGTTGGAGTTATTATGTTTTTATAAGTTTGACTGTATGACAGAGTGGTTTGGTCATCAACAATCAGCTCTTCTTATCAAGTTCAACATGAAGGGATTCTTTGATGGGTATATCATTTGTATCATAGTAATTAAGGGGTAAAAGCACAATCTGAACAACTAATCCAGACTTCAAAGCAGTTTCCATATGCTATCTGCCACTTACTGAAGCAGGGAGCTGTGTTAACCCTTGGAATTTTAATTAGTAAGACTACTGACAGGAGGCTGTCATTAGGGTATGTGGCTAAAATTGTCACCAGGAGAGAGCTGGGGGTAAAGACCTAAATTTGCTTTGCTGAAACCAAAGTTGTTTTAAATGTCTTTAAGTCAGAGTTTTCTTTCCTTCCAGTAGTTTAGTGAACTTGTTAAGGTGATACTAATCAAACATTTCTTACATATTACAATGCTTCCTCTGTGTTCTTGTGCTGTCGGTGGCAAAGTGACATGGAGAAGTGATTTAGAGTAACAGAAACATTCAGATGCTTCCATTTGTCTCAGTTAATATAGGGCTTTTTTTGAATGAGATGTGTTTAACACAGTATGTCTCAGCATGGTTTGCCTTTACATTTGATTATTTTTCAGATGGTGTTGGCTTCTGCAGCATGAAATACAGTTTGTCCACAGAGCTCAATGGGTGTCTAGTCATAAAACTAACCAGCTGCTATCACCATTTTAGATTTTATGGTTGCCTTCAAACTGGCTGCTAGATTTGGCAACCTTAACAGCTATAATCACCACGGTTAAGTTTCCTGTCGTTTGTACAGTAGCTGGTCTAAAAGTCCTTGCCTGCTGTGACTTGAATGGCACAACTCTGTCAGACAGACAGCTTTGGGTAAACCTAGCAGGGACAGACCTGTCAGCAGTTCTGCAGTAGTGTGTTGGTTTTCTAGACACTGAGCCTCCCTGGTCCCTAATGTTCCATAATGCTGACCTTGCCTGGCCTACCTCATTGTGTCCAGCGGTGCACACTACAGTCGGATTTTGCCACTCTAAAGTGTTAGCTAGTGTAGGTTGTCCAGCCCCTCAAAATGTTTGGATGGTGTTGTAAACTGTAAGCCAAGGATGTAGCCTACGGGTATATATTATTTGATTAGGTGTATAAACATACACCATTTAAACTTGAAGACAGAATAAACAAAGATGGTAGTTGATTCTAAATTAATGATTTAAATGGTCTGTATTCATACTCTTAATGTATCCAAAGTAATTCACTTGAAAAATCTTTACTTTTTGTAGTAAATTGTCACTTTACTCCTCCATATGGTAAGAAAAAATGATCTGAACAATGCTCAAGCGTGTACAGTTAAAGAATCTTCATCACAGACATCGAGCAGCCAGCAGTTGGTTTACAAAAATAGAGTTTATCCTGTGTTTTTTCAGTGAAAGGATGACCTCACTTTGCTGCACTGCGCATCTGCCAAGTCAGTTTCACACATAAGCAAACAGAGTTAAATCGGAAACACAGATTTGGGTGAGGTTTTTTTTCCTGTGTAGTTCAGGGGTTCCCCCAAGGGGTTTTAGTCTGAACTGTGGCTGGAGCTTTTTAATGTTGTCCTAGGGTTAAACAATTTTCCATTAATTATTTTGAAGAGTAAATGCCTGGGGGAGTGGCTATACACAGCCTCTCCTCTCTGATGATGTTGTAGTAGTGGGGACTTGATTTTTCTCACCTGCTTCAGTTCATGTTTTAGCTCTTACAGCTCAAAGCGAGGTCTTCTGTGCTTGCTGTAATCCTTGGCTGTGTGTGTTTTTGAATAACATCTGCTAAGTACAATCACATGATAAATTGCATAATTGCTGTTTTGTGCAATGGTTTGCCTGCTGCTCTATCTGTTGTTTGTAAGACTATTCTACTCTGTGACTATTTTTAGCAGTAGCTTTTTACACAACACAATGCATACAGAGACATAGATACACACATGGATAGAAAAAAATAGGTTAAAAAAAATTAAGATTAAATGCGGCAACAGAACAGTTTATACCGCCTGTTTGTATTTCATATTATATGACTCTTTGGAATGATATTGCATCATAATACTGTATTATTGTCCAGCCGCAGTGACACTGTATGTAAATGTAGTGGATGGAGAGAAAGTATGTCAAGTATGTAACTGTCGAAGCAATTTGAGTGACAATGAGCCCATTGAGATTTTGAGATGCCACTTCAGTTTTGATTCAAGCAGACTGTTTAAGTTTGAGCTCATGCTGTGCTTCAGTGGACTGTATGGAAACAGACGTGGCTGGGTGCACTGACAATGCATGGCATTGTATCAATTTATCTTTTACTGTACTCACCAACGGCAAAATAAGTTTGACTGCATTAACAGTTTTCTAATTAAATAAGTAAATATTACATTAACATGCGATGCCAAATGTATGTGGCTTCTTGACTTCTGTTTTTTACTTGAAAAAAAATCTAAAACCCAGCCACTGTTTAAATGTAAGGCTTTAAAAATATGTTCATACTCTAGTACAATTATCTTTTTATCTCCATTCCTTTAGTGCTTCCCTTTCTACTTGCTCTTTTCTCTCACAACTCCTCACTACTCTGACGTCTTTACCCCCCTATTTTTACTATCCTCCCTCTTTCACTCTCCTTCTGTTTCATTCTCTCATTATACTGATTTCTGCCCTCACTCCATCTCTTGTCTTTCATTCATTCTCAGGTCAGTGAGGATGCCTTCTGTGAAGTATCAGAGAGGGGAATTGGTGATGGGCCGCTGGCCTGGCAGCAGCCTATATTATGAAGTCAAGGTGCTGGGCTTTGATACCAAATCCCAGCTTTATACGGTCATCTACAAGGATGGCACTCAGCTGGAGCTCAAGGAGCAAGATATCAAGGTAACCCCCGAGTCACAAAGAGACTGACAAACTGAGCTTCACTCTGTCTTTTTCACAGTTTCATGTAACATCTGTTGGTGTAGTATCTTGGTGTAACCACCTTTTTTTTTCAGTGAAATTGTAATCTTTTTATCCAGGTTGTCAGCAATAAAAGTAGTACAGGCTTGTACCATAGGGACTAAAGATAAGATCAGATAAGCCTTTATTGATCTCCAGAGGGGAAACTGGGGCTTTGCAGCAAAACTTCTAAGTACAGATAGAGAAAAGTAAAAATAAATAGAATATATACAATAAAAATAAGAACAGAATGAAAGTAGAAATTAGATGCACAATTACAATGCAGGCAGTACACATACAGTTGTACTTCAAATATTAGTGCCAAAACTGTCTCGGGCAAAATGAAATAGTACATTGGTAAGTAGCAGCAGTGTATGGTGTGTACATATAAAGTAACCTGATACCATAAACTACAACAGTTTATGTGTAGCAGAATTATATATAGTATAATATAGAGTGAGTTATAAAATGGAATATAAGGTAAAATGTATTGATTTAGTGTAACAATTTATAGTGTAGTACAGTAATATGACACAGGCTTTAAAATATAATAAAACATAGTATGAACATGGTATTATATCATGAATAATAAAAGTACTAATAGTAATTATGAGTGTGGAGTATTTGACAATCAAATCCAAGTGAGACAATGAAAAGGGAGAGTGCGCCAGACATTGTGGGAAATGGGTGTGTGTGTGTTTTTGATTTTGGCTGGCTGGCCAGAGTGAATGGGACAGTCTGTGGTCTCAACTGCTGCGGTACAGTCTGATGGCAGTGGATATGAAGGAGTGCCTCAAGACTTGCACCTTGGTGGGATGATCCCATGGCTGAATGAGCTGCCCATCTGCCACAGTTTGTTGTAGATAAGGTGAGAGAGGTCATCCAGGATGTCCTTCATCCTCCTCTCCGCCACTGACTCCAGGATGGAATTAAAGCTTAAATGGTCAGCTCACTCTATGACTTAACGTCTACAGTGTTAACGATAGTTAAGCCAAAGTATACTGCTGTTACTGGCCTTCATGATAAATGTTGCTCTACCTCGTAAACTCTCTCCTCAAGCAGTTAAAGGTAGTTCTCATTTTAGTCTTGAAAAATATTAGGTTTCTTTTTTAAGAATGACAAATTGTTGTTTTCCTGTCATCAAGGCCATATGGCTGGAAAAAAGCCAATGTGTTGGAACACTGCCCAGCGCTGAAGCACAAATTGTTTTCATTACATTTATTTTATTGTATTATTATTTTTAAATGTCTAAACTATAATAATTTGGAGGAATGCCACTGTACGGCACACACCTTTCAGACAACCACTTATTGATCCTGCTGTGTAAAGTTTCAGCATTATGTAGATGTAATATATCAAGCACAGGATGTGGTTGACTTTAAAAAATATCACTCTGTTTCACCTATAAAAACAAAGTACAGTTGTTAACCATTATTAACAATTCTTAATCTCCTCTTTTGTTGTAATTGCTGTCTTCCCTCAGAGTACTGCGGGCTTCCAGGCCCGTTCTCGCTCCCGCTCTCGCTCCCGATCACCAGGCCGTCGCCGCAGCCGGTCGCGCTCCCCAGCAAGGAGCACTCGTCGCTCATCCTCCCGCACGGCAGCGGCTGTTGCTACTGCAGCTATAACAGAGAGTGCACCTTCGTCCCGCAAGGATACGAAGCTGAAGGATTCGCTAGAAGTCGTGCTCACTCCCCTGGTAAGTGCCATGGCTGCCTTCTCAGTCTCTTGTCACAGCACTGGTGATGTTGGAGGAGCTTATGTACAGAAAGAGATGGATCGGAGGATATTGTCTGAAAGAGTGTTATTAGGTAGCTCAGATAAAGCACTAAATACATAAATAGAGATGCTGTTCACCTCTGATACCTACATGACTGTGTTGTAAGCAGGTGAAGGGTCAAACCAAATCAAAATGATGTAATCAGTTAAAGAAATAGTAGCCCATAAACAGTGCAGAGTTCCATGGGGTTTAGGCTTATGAGGTAAATTTTCATTTGGTTGTGGTTGTTTTCTCAGTGAAGTTCTTTAAATTTGCTCACCACATGTAGATACAGTTTGTGTAATAGTGGTGAAATCAATCTGGGTGCCTTACTACATAACAATGCTCTGTAAGGCTTCCCTATTCTTTAACTTGCTCTACCAGGGGATTTTAAGTAATCACATTATAAATTACAGTCTGGGTTTGTCTGGGTTAGAGCTATGTAAGATCATGTACGCTGTACATGAAATGCATAAATACCCTTGATAAGCAGTCAGTGCAAAATGGCACAGACAGAATCAGTGCTAGCCTAAGTACAGTAGTACACCTGAACATGACAAAAGCAAAGACCATCCTCGTGGCTTATTTTAGTAATTGAATATAAAGTGGATAAAAGGAAGTGTCACTGTAGATGAGATGGCACCGTTACAAGTCTTGGTCAAGTACTGATAACTAAATTAAAGTTGCCCCCGAGACAATTTAGTGTTTTGTGAAATTGGGGTATATTGATAACATTCATTTGACTCATTTAAGTTGTGTGTTGATTTAAAAAAAAAAAAGGAACACAGTTGTCTTAAAGAAATCTGGTATATCGTTAAATGTCCTAAATCATCAGTACCTTGTCATTGTGGGGAGATGTGTCAGTTTCTGTCTCTTTGTCATTCTGGATTTTGACCATAACACCGTCACGTTCCCTCTGCCTATTCCTCACGTTGCTTTTTTTTTTGCCCTTTTTGTCTCTCTTCATCTCCATCAATCTCCCTCCATTGTTTGATGGGCAGCAACAGACAAAGGCAGCTGAGAACAATAGCAACAATAAGCTTGAAAAGAAAGAGGAGAAACAAAAAGAGGAGAATAACACTGCTAACAAAGTAAATGAGGTGAGTTTTGTTTTGTAATTAAAAATTGTTGCCCTGTATGAATAAAGTTCCATATTTATTTAAACGAAAGGTTCAGAAATAAATTGCTGGTGCACAGTTGCATTGCCCAGCTACTCTCAGTACATACGTGAACATCAGTGCAGATAAATACAGACCATGGTCATGAAATACCCTCAAGAAAAAGTGTGCAGAAACTGAAATGTAAAGTGTGTGAAAATCATGTACACACATACACTGTCTCTGGACTGTTGCTTCAGAGAGCATCAGTACCACTTTTTTTACTCACAAGCTTTTTTTTACTGTTGAGTCTCTGAGTTAAAATGAGTTTTGCCAAATAGACGCTATTACAAAAAAACAACAACTGATGTTCCAGGCGCTACTCGCTGTCTAATAATGAATGGGCTTTGAGGTAAGTTAGAGCTAAAGGAATGTCATGATGCATGCACGTTGGGGGGCCGTGTGTGTATGTGTGTATTTTCCAGCCGAGGGAGGCTCCCCTCACAAGATCAAGCTTCATTTAGCCTGTCACATGGCGTACCAACATGTGCCACTTCTTTACTTTGTCTGCCTTTAAAAATGTACTGACAGCTTCACGGAGTCATGCAGACCAAGCATGGAGTGGTAGACGTGTATGATTTTTTTAAAGAAAAAAACGACAATATTGCATGTTATTTCAATCCAGTTTTGTCCCCTTTCCTGTTGTTTTGTTTTTGTCTAAATCAGATCCCTGAGTAGGATTGCAAACCTGAGACTGGCTAGTCTCTAAAGTCATTTTTAGTCTGTATGGTTATGTGACCTAATCTTTAATCCTAGATAGTTTTACCCTGTGAGAAGCTTTCTAAGGAAAACAAGGAGCTCAGACATAGCATTGTGAAGTATGTTTTTTAAACAGAGAAGGTAAAGCCTTACTTCATGAACAGATTGACCGTAAACAAAAAAACTTAGTTAACGAGAAGCAGAGGGTTTCAGAGCTGTAAATTAATAAGGGTGGAATCTTTGGGAAATTCACTACAAGATTAGATTTGTGGTGTTTGGGTCATATTTTAGATTTTTAAAATTGAATCTTATTCACTAGGAAAGTCTTTAACATGTTTACCTTAGTGTTTTTAATTTGTCTATAAAGAAATATTTTGTCTGTAAAACCTAGAGTTTTTTAGAACCTTACAGACTTTGCCATTGTTTCAGTTCTACAATAATTTGGAAGACCAGTTAGACAAACTATTTCTTATGTTTCATATTGTTGTACAATAAACACAGTGAACCCTCTGAATTAGTGCTCTATGCAGTGCAGTAACCCTGAAAATAGCCTGAACTGCATTGCATTGAAACTGCATTCAACTCCATTAAAGGTCTGTATAGTAAGATTAAAGAAAAATCTCTGCCGTAGTATAGCAGTGCTTTCAACTACAATGTGTACTAGCAGCACTGAGAGCGGCCTTTTCTGTCCATCAATCTAACATGTAGTAAGGACAAACCATACATTATTAACATACATGGATTTTTTTATTTTACCCCAAATCTTGTCCTCACTAAAAAAAAACAAACATAACATTAAAATTGAAACACAAAGCCTACACTGTACATGGTTTTGTCTCTAGAAACTTTCCTTGTTGAAGGTCTGACAATTGAAACCTCACCAATAAAGTGAGTGAATGTGATGACAGTGTGCAGGATCATTTGTTTTCTTTCCATGTCAAGAAGTTTTGATCTTCCGCTCCTGTCACTAAGACTTATGGTGTGCAAGAACTTTGTTGAAATTCCAAGCCCATGTCTTTTTACTTTTTAATGTGATTTGTTAATTTGTTTTGTATGTTTTAATAAGCCAAAATCTTTCTTCAAAAGCCCAAAGCTACGGTAGACGCAGAGTCTGTGATGAACCTAGGCCGTTACAATCTGCGCCGCAGGAAGGATGATGGAGATGCCAAACCAGTTGAGACCAAAGAAGAGCAGCTGGAGGAGAAAGATGCCAAGCCTCCTGCAGCTCCTGCTGGCTCCCTCTCCACCCCGCTTGACTTTGGTGGGAAGATAGGTAGATTTCACTGTGTAAATCTTTTTGATAAATGTAGAATTTATTACAGGAAAGTCATTGGATTGCAGAGGTGTGTGCATGTTGTGTCACCCAGTATACTGGATATTAATGTAGTTGGTTGTTGGTAGTCACTAGGAAAAACTAGTTGGCTTACAGCCTATCTGGATCTGAGCAGTGTAAGGGAAGATAGGATGTAGTATAAACCTGCCATTTTATCACAGCAGTTTGCAGTATGTGTTGTTTTGTGCTCATAAACTATGCACAGATTTTCAGAGATGGCTTGACTATATGTGCCATACATGAATGTCCCCACCTCACAGGATGGTCATCTATGTGACTCCCTTGTATGATTGGAGCATGACAGTTGTTAGTGTGAAACCAGTCACTTAATTGTTCTGTGTGAGTGTGTGTCTGCATGGAGGCAGTGTTCTCGTTGAGGTAAACTGCACCTGATTACAAACTGTCTTTCCGTTTTTTTTAGGAGCATACTTCTGGCTGCTCTTCTTGCCAGCCTGGGTTCTCTTTGTGATACTTCAAGTCAACCTGGAGGACCCCAGCCTGGTTAACTTCCCTCCTCCTCTTCCCCCTCTTGAAGACTTCTTGGATGCCCAGGCTCTTGGCTTTGTCGTCCTTTGGATTTTATTCCAGGCCCTGCTCTACATTCTGCCTGTTGGGAAGGTGAGAGAGAAGAACTGAGAATTGTGCAGTCTGTTTCCCTTCTCCTCAGTCATCATCATTACTTCACTGAACCAGTACAGTGTAGGTAAGGTGGCAGCTGACATGTGGACCAGCGCAGTCAGTTAGTTTTGGCAGGAGGCAGATATTGGAATAATGGTCAGGGGTAACAGTTAATGAGATGCTCCACAGTAAAGAAGAGGTTCTTGTTCTTCCCATCCTGGGCCATCTTTGCCTCTAAGCAGAGGTTACTCACCTAAATGATAAACCTTAGAAACATTACTTTTTTGTGTTCAATATTTCAGTCCAAGTAGTCCTAACTACTAATGTAGTGAAAGGAGATTTATTATCTTTCATGATGACGTTTCTCCGTCGGCCTACAAGGAAGTTAGCATAGCCCTGGTTCCCACATCAAAAAGCCGATGGGATTTTGTCCATTGGATTTTGGTTATTGCACAAAATAAGCTCTGTGGCAAACAAACTTTATGATACTTTCACATTTTGTTCAGCAAGATAATCTTCACAAATGAACACCGCTTTTATGATTATTGAAGCCTAATTGCAATTGCTAGAAGTAAAAAGCTAACCTTGGGTTATAAACGGACTACACCATGGTTGCATGACCCCCTGTGTTTGGCCTGATGATGTTCTGTAGCCTCATTTATCCACTTGTGAGCAAATGCCATTTTTAAAAGCTTAAAAACAAGTGGGGTATATACTGATGTATTTTATGTCGTAGAACAAAACTTGAAAGTCCCTTCAGCTTGTGTTAATCGCAGACCTTATCTCAGGCATCTAACCAAAAACTAAAAAAAACATTGACTTTAAGACAAGGGAACCAAGAGTGGCGAAATGCTAATTAATATCTGGGTTGTAGGAGTTATTCCAGGGGCACTTTATGGGTGGGGGGGCCCTCAAAAATCCTGGGATGAAAATTTGATTTTGTTTGCTTTTTTTAAAAAAAAAAAAAAAAAAGAATAAACCAGTTGAAAGACTGACATTTGTTTAACAAGACAAAGGAAGATCTCTGAGGTCCCTCCTACCCCTTAAAGGCGCAAAATGGTTTAGTCTACCTCTGCACCAGGATTCATCTTCAAAGGCGCTCTATGTAAGAATGTGGCCAAAATGGTTACTGCACTCAAATTCAAAATACTGCCGCGAGTCGTGTCCGCCCCCCCCTCCCCTACAGATTCGAGGTTGCTGGACAGCGGCATGCTGGAGACTGATTTGTTTGCCCACGGGCGGCTGCC
>NC_065517.1:9637090-9645360 GCF_006386435.1 Epinephelus moara | reverse complement strand
CAAACTCGGGTGGTGTCGCTTTAGATGCGTTAGCATGTTAGACGTGTTTCCAAGTACATACCCGACCGCTGTTCTGCAGTGTCGGCACACTGCTTTTGTCTTGTCCACTTGTTTATTTCCATCTTCGTATTTTACCCTGAAACCAAAGTGTTCCCAAACGGAGGAGTGTTCAAACTTAAGGTTTGCGGGTGGGTCTTAAGGTTCGTCAGGCTCACTTGCCATGTTGTCAAAATGCGAGAATGCGCTGCACAAAGTGAAAGCGGAGATTTACGGTCAGACTCGGTCCGTCACTCAATTATGTCCGTCGGGGAACTAGATATTTTTAAATGGTTAGGCTCGCAAAAACGGAATTAAAATAAAATAAAATAATATCCTGCGCCCAATAATTCGGTACAGGGTCGTGCCGAACCGAAAGTCGCGTACTGAACGGTTCGACACAAATATATGTACCGTTACGGCCCTAATTAATTTATGTTTTTACTACCACTCACAAACTCTGATGACTAATCTTGACGTGCTGGCTCATCGATTACTTTAAAGGTTCTGTGTGCGACATTCAGGGGATTAATATAGTGAAAAATACTTCTATGTAAAGATATTGTGGAGTTATGTCATCCTGACCACAGAATGAAGTCACACTACCTCTGTGTGTGTGTTGTAATCTGAGCTTCTCTTTGGGTTTTTGTGGTAGTGGCGCTGGCCGCACGTGCATGTTAGTGCATGTGAGAGTGTCCCGCTGGCTAGCTCATTGCCACTTTGAACTGTGCTCATACGGTGGTTACCACTAACATCAGGACGGCGTTGTTGCAGAAGCGCAGAGCCCACCATAGCACTCTGTCAGCAATGTTGCCATTGTTAGCGCTGCTTACTGAGTTATCACAGTTAGCTGCTAGTTGCAGGCTCAGCCACTTCCATGTTGACAATCATGTGCAGACAATCCCGCCCCAGACACTGACTCAAAGATATGCTCTGAATGGTGCAACCAGCTCCTTTATATTATCACTACAGGCTTAGAGTATTGATTATGGATCATTAAGGGACAATGCATTTGCTGTCATTTTTTACATGTTAGATATATTATTTTCTTCTACTTTCTTTGTAGTTTTTTAATTGCATTTCAAACAGCTTTTTGTCTTCTGCATTTCATCGTTCCTCTGTCCATCTGTATTTACCCGTCTGTACCCTTACAGGTTTCTTTGCCGTTGTGGTGAGTTCTTTAGCGGTAGCAGCAGCGGTGTACCAGGGTGTTGACCTCACCTACATCCATAGCAGCTTCCTGCAGCTGGCTACGGCCACCTTCCTCATCTCCGTCCTGCTCAGCATCTACCTGTATGTCCGCTCTCGATATGCTGCCCCAGAGCAGCTGGCACTGGGGGGAAACTCTGGTAAGAGTTACCTACTCACCGTTTACATACATTGTGTTCTGCCTCTTTGATTCATTTATTTTCTACAAGTTATCTGATTTCTTTTCTCTCCTTCTATTTCACCAGGCAATGTGGTTTATGACTTTTTCAAAGGACATGAGCTCAATCCCCGCATCAAAGACTTTGATCTGAAATTCTTCTGCGAGATGCGCCCTGGTCTGATTGGCTGGGTGAGTCATCACGGGACACCAAATATTCATCTAAAAAATACAATTTGTGAGCACTTAAAGTGAGATTGCTTCAAGTCTAGCAGTTTTATTTTTTATAAGTTGGTGTGCAGTGCACTTCATGAGTTAGCTGCAGAGTTAGGACTTCTCACTTTCATGCTGAAGAAGAGAGGCTTCGCCCTGTGAGGCTCTGAGATATTATTTTCTGCCTTCTGTGTAGAAGTGGCGAATTTACAGCCTACAGCAACGTAATACAACACAGCCTCTGGCTTTTGATGATTCATACTGTCAGCAAAAAATGTTGTTGCACATTTCTGATCTACCGTTAGTGTAGTAAGTTATTTTACTGTATTACGTGAAATCACTGTCACACTGAACGTCCTGCTGAACAGGCACACAGCAGAACAGACCTTTTTGTATTTCACAGCCAGTTGTATTGACTTGAAGTCAGTGTGTCTTGATTTTTAAAAAATGTGCTGTACTGTATACAACAGCTAATTGCAGAGTTTATGAAAGTGCCACCTTATCTGTTGCAGTGTGGCCTGTCATTTTCTACACACACTGCACTCTGTGGTGGCCGTATGTGGAGTATATTTTTCACCTCAGACAGCTTGTGGCTATGAGGCTAATGCAGTCTTTGAGCTTGGATTTAAAGCACTTAAAGCAACAGCTTGTGAACATGGGTCACTGTGATTGAAGATTTTTAGATACCCAGTGCAGTGACGGCTTTATACTGTTGGAAGGTTTTCAGCAATGTAAAGAATTTGTCAAGGCTTCAATCCTGAAACATATGTGGGCTTTAGATGTTATTACGATGCAGCATCAGGCCTGCACTCATTGGTTTCTTTAGGACCTTGAATGAGATTTGGCATGTACCTTCACAAATAGCTAGACAGCATTATGGATTATTAATAATCAGTCATAATGACTTTGGATTTTCTTTGTGTGTCCTTATACAGTGTTTGATCAACTTTGCGATGGCGCTGGCTGAGATGAAGCAGCAGAAGCTGGACGCTCCATCTTACTCCATGATCCTTGTGAACCTCTTCCAGCTGCTCTACGTGGTGGACGGTCTCTGGAATGAGGTAAGCTCAGCAGAACACAACTAGCCAAAAATGTGCTGTAACATGGAGATTTTCCCAGAAATGTTATTCAGAGTGATTTTGATAAAACACATTGACAAGTAAAATAAATTATAACATATATTATCAAGTAAATAACTTTGAGACCTATCTATCTTTGCTTGCATAACAAAAGAAATGAGAGCTGAATGTGTCTTTTTGTCTCCTCAGGAGGCCATTCTGACCACCATGGACTTGATGCACGATGGTTTTGGCTTCATGTTGGCATTTGGTGATCTGGTGTGGGTTCCCTTCACTTACACCCTGCAGGCCTATTACCTGGTCAGCCACCCCAACGCCCTGAGCCTCCCTGCCCTCGCTGCCATCGTCACACTCAAGCGTAAGTAGAGGCAGAACATCAAACTGAAGTTGTTGACCATCTCGGTTGAGGATTTGGATTGTTTGATTACATAACTAGTTCTTACTTCATTGTCATATATGGCTGCTCGATAAGATAAAAAGAGTTGTTGTTTAGTTCCAAAGAGATGACGTTAATATTACAGTCCACATTTTATTTTCACAGTTTGAAACACTGAGGGTGGATGTTTACGTTTTCTCTCGGTGTCTCTGTCTTTCAGTCGTTGGCTTCTACATCTTCAGAAAATCCAACTCTGAGAAGAACAACTTCAGAAGAAACCCCTCAGACCCCAAACTGTCTTGTAAGTTCTTCTGCAGGCTCAAAGCTGGTTGTCATGTTTATGTGATGAGATGACTTTGTCCCCCTACACATGTCTTTATTGCCCTTTTTACATGGGGCTCTATGGGGATTGACTTGCTTTTGGACCCAGCCTCAATTGGCCTTGGTGGAACGGCAGTATTTGACACTTCCGCATTGGCATCACTTTTCAGCACCAGAGCGTACCGCTTGTATTGCACAAGCATCAAAGTCAACAGATGTGCACTGCCAACCACAATGTCCAACCCTATGCAATGATGTCTTTCTCATAGATCAAAATGCACATGTTAGTTTAGTCACTGTCAATATTGAAACACTAGCCAGTTGAGCAGTCTTGGTGACTTTTTTCGGGTAGGTCAGTCCTCCTGGCTGCGCCCTTGATTCTGGCTCTGGTAGTTCAAACAAGTATGGCTGCAAGTTGCTGTTAGATGGGGCATTTATAGTAGTGTTACAATAAAAAGAGGCTGCAGCTGTCCCATGAGTGGGCATGGCTCCAGCACATTCAGCATTTCAGAGCAGAGAATACTCCCTATGTCTTCATGATTTTGAAACATAATTTTATATACTTGGCAACTTTTATTAATCATTCAAATTTGGCTGGGTGTTTAATATCACATTTTGCTGTGGTGTGACAAACTCATTGCACAAATTTATTTAGCTTTACCCAGACTTTAACCTAATTCACTCTAATAACCATATTACTACATAACACCTACCTCTGCATGGAACTACATATACATGCAGATATACCTGTATCCATATGTGCAACACTTAAATAAGAAAAAGTTTATTTGTCAAAACAATAGTCTTAAATTTTGTCAAAAACATACCTTAAAAAACGAAATGTAATTGTCTGATACAGGTAGACACGCTGAAATAAAAGATTGCACCTTTTTCCCTTCTTTTTTGTATTGGTCCATTTGTTTTTCTCTGGTAACCTCTGTCCGTCTGATTTTCTATCCTCTCCAGATCTGAAGACTATCCCCACAGCCACAGGGAAGAGTCTGTTGGTGTCTGGCTGGTGGGGTGTGGTGCGCCACCCTAACTACCTGGGAGACCTTCTGATGGCTCTGGCCTGGTCTCTACCCTGTGGTGAGTTTCACATTCACATAACAAGTAATTAAACACCAAGATTACTAATTTCATGAGTGCAAGGTGCAGGATGACACTTGCAGGTAAATGAACAGTGTGCCAGAGGACTGGCAAAGAACAACAATCTATGATCATATGCTGTCAGTGGGGCTGTAAGGGGCAGGAAAAAATCATGTCCATCACATCAACTCCTCTGTAAAGACAGTTCTCTCCATATAATGAGGTCCTGACTGTTTAATAACGATGGTCAGAGTCCAGGCATCTATAGGGAAAAATGTCTACAAGGCACAGAGCTGCAACTGTAAATATAAAGCAGTGCCTTTAATCAACATTCGGTTATTGTGTAGTCACATTTCTATGTGGAATCACAACAATCTTCACAATTACCACATTTGCAGTCAAGTGGTAACATATTAAGAACATACAAATCAAATCTAAGTAAATGTGGTCTAGTCCTGCATGGTGTCAGTACTTACTGTCCTGTAGTTATGTGGTTATTACGGTTGCATTAAGACAGCGAAGCAGAAGCCTGATTCTGATGATGTCAAACTGAATCAAGGAAACAAAGATGGATTTGATGTGCAGATGGGGCTCTGATCGCAGGCCAACATACAAGCATCACCATCATTTATCCTAGATGACGAATGCCACTAAGATTTAGACAGTAGTCTGACTTCCTGGCATAACCATAACCAGAAATAAACTGTTTTGTGTAGTTGGATGTATCCACTGGTCAAAAAAACACATAAAGTAAACCATACATGCGAAAAGAGCAGGGGTTTGTGGGACAAAACTTCCAGAGAATATGAACTTTAATAACAATGCAACAATGCTGTGAACAGATTACAGCAAATTGTATGTTTTTGTTTTTAATCAATGAATTCAGTCAGATAAAAATGTTCTTTTACCATCCACACCTGTAGGCTTCAGCCACCTCCTGCCGTGGTACTACATGATCTACTTCATCATCCTGCTCGTGCACCGAGACTCCCGCGACATGAGCGAGTGCAGGAGGAAGTACGGCTCGGCGTGGGACGAGTACTGCCGAACTGTTCGGTACCGGATCATTCCCCGCGTCTACTGAGGAACCTGCCGCTGGACACTCCCGAGCTGAGGCCTTTTGCAACACAATTATTATGACTGTGAAGTCTCACAAAAAAAAAAAAAAAACCCTAATCCAAAAAACAAATATGAATTGACTGATTGGACTTTTTTAAACCAAGATAATTAAAATCTTGTCTCTGGACTGAAGGAGCTGCAGTACTTTTAAATATTTTTTTTTTGATGGAAGAAAAAAATGACACTCATTGGTATTGTGTACTATTTGAAGAATTGCCTTTTTTAATAGAAAATACTCAAAATATAGACTTTAAAAGTGTGCAAAGTCTGGGGGGAAAAAACAAAAATGCCTCTGCTAGGAATGTCTTGTTGGGATGTATATTTTTGTACATACACATTTGTTTTTATACTTAAAGAATATCTTACTATTTGCAAAAATTTTGGTAAGTTTTACTCTTTGCTCCCAAATTCAAAATGTTACAATATCAGCTTGGCTATTCTGAAAAATTTTGTAAGTACGCCTTCCTATTATAATTATACTGCTTGTGTATATTGTGAAGGATGGGATTAAAAATGCTACTTTTTTTATAACCTGCACAGTGGAACGAGGACTCATGTTCTTTCTCAGGACCCAGAAATTTGTCAGAAAGTTGAATTAGATAAGTTTTGTCAGAATAATTTTGTTGTGTATAATTTTATATAGATATGTAGTTTTGACTTGAGAGTGTAAAATGATTTTGGAGGTTTCAAGAAAAATGCACTAATGTTTTAAGGCATATTTTTTTTTTCCTATATTTTAAATCCCAAAGTGTATTTGATTTGGCTTTGCTACCTCAGGTTCACTCACTCTGCAGTTCTTCCTCTGTGTGTAATTATGAGTGTGATGTCACTGCTTAAGGAAGTAAAATGAGTTAGACTGTTTCATTTCAATAATGATGTTACCACGTTTAATGAACAAGTGGCACCCATCCGCATCAAACTTGTCATGCCTAAACCTAACCCTTCCAAACTGCTTTTATTTCCTGCATTTATAGGGCGCTGATACCATCTGTATTTTGTCCTGCTAGATTCTTGAGCATATTCTCTATTATGAACTGGTTGTTAGTTTCCCACCACTGCCACATGAATTTGGTTGAAACCTATTTAAACTTTAGCCTGGTCAAATGACAATGGCAGTTTTAATGAAGTTTATACTGTGACAACATGAAGAGCTGTTGACTGTGTTAGCATTTACAAACTGCATTTGCAAACCCAAAAATGTGTTTTTATGTCTGTGCAGCTGTAGATGAGTACATAAGTAGCAATAATTAACTAGATTAGGTAGCATTTTTTATGCTGTGCTGACTGAATAATATGTAAATATTGTTTTTTTTGTTTTGTTTTGTTTTAAATTTCTGTTATTTTCAGTAAAAATGTGAGTAGTGATCAGTTATGTTTCTCATTAGCTATTTAATATTGCTTTTTATTTGTTTGGTTTTTTTTAATTAACTACATAATTTTGACCACTGTAGTTATGTTTACACTTAGAACTGCCATGTTTCTGGAAAATACTTCAAATTGTATTTAAACAAATGTCAGATGGTCTGTAACATTTTTTGACCTGATCAGAAAGAAATTATGTTTGATACCAGGGATGCCACCCACCTATATGCCCAGGACAAATTATGGCGATATTTTTTTTTTCTCTTATTATTATGGTGGCAAACTTGTCTCTTGGTTGGCAGTCTGAGTGGAAAGCAATAAGTTGGATGTACTTGGACATATGACAACAATGAATGAGAAGTAACCAGGTCCAGCAGGTTGTCAGTGAGGATGAATCACATCTGTGACAGTGGCTGGAAAACGCTTATCTGTATAAACGTTGCAGCATAAAATAAAGGTTTACAGTATTTTCTTTTGTTGCTTTTTGCAATTTGTTCAACTGTAGACTTGTTGACCAGCTAAGTGGTGAACTCCAGGATGAGTGTCCAGAATAACACATTGTGTCCATGTGCTCTCAGTGTGGATTTATGAATAAATGATGGGCTAATATACTGTGATTTAAAGTAGCCATATATTGGTCCGGTGGGGAAGGGAAGATGCAATGAAGTGATGTGGGTCATGACAAACAGGACCCTGCATAAGAATCACTTGTCCTTTGTTAAGAACCCATTTCCAGATATAAATTTTAGACTTGAGTATTATTCAGCAAAGTATCATAACTGCTCCTGTTACTTTTTGTTGAGGTTTCCCTCAGGTCCCACTCTGCTATCTTATCTTGCTATGGATTGACATAACAGTTTGTTAGCTTTAGCTCTGTGCTCACCAAAGCTTCACTATGGAAGAATAAATGGCTTTTAATCAATCAGTGGGGCATGCTTAAACCACTATGAATGTATACAGTCAAAATCAACTCTTCATAAACTGCGAAGGAACAATAGTGCGCTTAGTATTTCAGAAACTTGGTAGACCAGAGATGTGAATGTGAATAGAAACACAAATAGGCTGTTAAATGTAATATCACAATATATATGGAGATCAGGGTATGTTGATCCCCCAGCACGTTTTGTCTTATGTTTGACTGCAGTTATCTTAATGCTGGTGCTTCATTAAAAGGAAAACAATAAGGAGTATTACAGGACCTTATATGATGGACTGTAGTGGTTTGCAAATGGTCCAGCCACGTGGTCCAGATTTCAGCTTAGGTCATGAGTTAAAGGTCCGCACAGTTTAATACATTCAGTGTCACACT
>NC_065517.1:9561980-9636590 GCF_006386435.1 Epinephelus moara | reverse complement strand
TGCTGCTGTCTTGCGTTTCTTAGTGAATAATAATGTAACCGAGCCAAGTGGTGAGGGGTTAAATCCCCAAATAATTAATGAACTGTTACTATAGGTTTCCCACAATAAATAAAATACAGAGACATAACCTTTGACTGGAGGGGCAATTTATTGAACATATATGCTAAAAATCAGGTTTTTGGGCAGTTTATTCATGAAACACGATAAGAGGGCGAGCAATAGGTTAGATGTTATGCCAACGGTACTAGGGGTGTTACGAGGACAAAAATGCCAATAGGGCACAAACGCTAAAAAGGAGAAAAAAAAGCACAACCGTTACTACAAGAGCCAGACATGTAGGGGAGTTACCTGGGTATTCCCAAAAGGCCCGGACACCACCCCACTCACACTGATGCACATCCACCTAAGCACAGCAAATCATTTATATACACACACACACACACACACACACACAACTAAACCACACAATAAGGCTGAACTAGACTGGTGCACACAGCTGTTACACACACACCACTACATGCAGTGAAGGGGCGCCCACAGTCCACCACCCTGTCTGTCTAGCAGGACAAAAAGCAAGGTATAACTGGCAACAGTTTTTTCCGGCAGGCAAAACAGCAGTGGCTATACAACCCTCGACAATGCAGTATATAATGAAACCCAGATCTGGCTCCCGCTCATGCAATGACTGGATGTTTAAGGTAACTCAGGATATTGGCTTCCAGTCTCATCCCTGTGGTGAGCTTAGCTTAAGCGGGCCTACAGGGTCTGGGCGACAGGTGGCTTAAAATGCCTTCAGGAGACTAACATGCTCCTCAGCCACCCTGGACAGAAAATGCATCAAGAGACATCCTGAGTGCTACCTGAATATAAACTCTTACTGAGAATAGTCTCCAGGTGTGTGCCTGCTAATGGAGAGGCAGAGGGTGGAGCTTCCCTGAGAGGGAGAAACTGGATGATGGCCTTACTAGGCCAAAATCCTACCTATCACAATAATTTCAGCCTTTACTTGAAACCTTCTGTACCTCAGCAGCTAATAGCCTATAAAATGACATGTTTTCTCCTGCGGGACGGGAGAAGACACAAAATCATCGATCTCTATTATTGTGCGGGCATAAATTCTCAGAGTTTTGCGGGTGCGGGCGGGAGTGGACATACACATTGCGGGTGCAGGCGGGAGTGTAATACACACGTTGCGGTTGCGGGCGGTAATGTTCAGAAATTCAGCGGGAGCGGGCAGGAGCGGGTTGAAGAAAACAGTCCCGTGCAGGGCTCTACCCTGAAGCATGCCCGATGAGCACCGCTGGCGTATGCGCTGATAACGTTACCGTAGGCGATGAGATCATCGCATATGGCAGTTCCAATTTTTTTTTTTATCTTTGGCAGTCAGGTTGGGTAGATAGACCCAAGAATTGTTAAAACAACCAAAAACAAAACAAAAACAAACAACAACAAAAAACTCCAGGGGCCTGTTGTTCGAAAGTAGAATTAACCAATCCAGGATAAGTGGAAAAGCAAGGCTGGACAAATTCCCCTAAATCCATCCTGGCTTAATTGGTTGTTCGAACGCCAAGCCAGGCTGAGGAGGCGCGGCTTTGTCAAGCCAGGTGTAACTCATTCGGATAAGTGCGCGTCCTTGGCTTTCTTAAATAGACCCTGAGATTGATCACAGATTCACCGATGCAGCAATGGAGAGGACGCGTGCCGCATACTTCTCACCCGGTGAGCAGCGTCTCATCATGGACACTTATGAAGAGGTAAAACATATAATCACGAAGAAAGGAAACACTGCAGCGATGATAAAGCAGAGAGACAGTGCGTGGCAAACAATTGCGGACCGACTGAATGCGTAAGTAATCTAAAAATATACACTTGCTGCGCAAATGAATCTGTCATAATTACAATTAAAGTTCCTTCCACAAATTGACAGTTGTACACTTCACCTTAAAGGTGAGCAGTGGATATAATATTACTTGGGAACCAACTGCTGATTTCACACCAGCGGAAGAGCTCACCCTGGATCAGAACCGAGCAGGCCGATGATGGAGGGGATACAGGGAGGGACAGCTACAGACTTTGTCCCACCCACAGAAACCGCCCTCTTCATACAAGGTACATTATTCCAGTATACTGTACATGGAATCAATCATTTTATTCATTCATTAATCAACCATTGGTGTTATGTGGACTGTCTGACTTTGGATTGTCTTGCAGTGTCAGGTGACACACTGACCCTTCTGGAGCCACCGGAAGATGATCCGGTGAGTGTTATTCATTAGAGACATTTGCTTGACATGTCTTGCAAGTTTACATTAGGTCAATACAAATTCTATTTAATGTGGCAGGGTGAAGGCACATCTGCAGCAGACTCCAGAAGGTTTGAGGTAACCTGCCAGTCTTGTGGAGATACTTTAGTCCTTAATGTATAAGAAGTCAGTGATGTGGTGCTCATAGAAAATATATTTGTAACAGGACACAGATGAACAGCCTGACAGCCTGCCTGGAAATTTAGTATTGCCTGAAGGACATCCACGGTGTCCACAATTGCTGTGCTAATAGATATGTGTTTTACAGAATTCACAAACTGTCAGACAGCTATATGCTACTCATCTGAGGAAGCAAATAGCCTTGGCAGATGTCAAGCTCCAGTGTGAGAAGAGGAAGCTGCAGGACATGGAGCTTGACAGACAAATTAAAAGGAAAAACCTTAAGGAAACTGGACTTAGAAATTAAGAAACTAGAGAAAGAAGTAAGTGATTTTAATGCACACTGTAAGCATGACTGTGATGCAATGTATTAATCAATATTATTTCTCTCTTTCTCTCCACAGCTCAAAGCAGACAGTGACTGATTTTAGTATTTTTCATTTAAATAAAATGAGGTCAAAGAATATTGTGGTTTCATCTTCATATTTTCATTCATTGATGTAAAGTACACTGGAGTTATTGATCCAGTTAACTGGGAATACAGTTATGAAACCTAATAACCACTAATTGTGTTAATACCAAATGCACCTACTTGTGTTTATTCCAACAATTAATCCTTTTATTGGTAAGGATATGTGCATGTCAAAGTATGCTTGGGCTATGACAAAAAGAAGGTTTTAAATGTTAAATGTTTTTTTTTTTATCATTGTAGGCTTAATGTATTTTGTTCAAAAATGAGGCAAATACGTACATAAGAACATGAAATGACGGTAAAACATATTGATTTCCGATCGCAGTGACAGCTGACTGGACAGATAAGGCAACAGGCTAAACTAAGCCTGCACAGAATAAATCTCCATGGCAACATATGTGCCTCTGCTTTCGAACAACCGAATCAGCGCTAAATTAAGTCAGGATAACCAACATATCCCGGCTTAATCCCTTATCTAGGTTTCGAACAACAGACCCCAGGGCCCTATTTCAGAAAGCAGGCTCAACAAACTCTGTTTTCAGAATTGAAATAGTTTTAATTTTCACAATATTGGCTTTGATTTGGTTAATTTGAGGCTGCCGCTTGGAATTATGGGTAATTTCCAACAATGAGTTGTAGGATATGTATATCAAGAATTGATATATCCATAAAATGGGAACTTTTATCAGTTATATGCTGACTGGTGAGGTGGGCAGTGACAGACATCAACCTAGCCACAGTTGCCACTGTAGCACTGTTGAGTTGTTATATCTGCTAGAAACACGAGCCATCACATTATTTTATCGCTTTGTTATGGTTTTAATTTGGCCACTCCTGTCATGGAATCCAAATGTCATCCACACTGCACAAGGTGGCAGAGGGAAATGAGCTGCAGTACCATTTTCAATCACATGAAGGTGTCAATGGACTGGTGGCACTCTTTCAAGTTTTAGGCTGCTGGCAATAAAGACAGTCAAGCATCTATGTGTAGAAAAAGTGCCCTCTGATCTGAGTAAATGCACTTGAACGGGACAGATGTCAGGGGGATGCAAAAAAAAAAAAGGATACAAATAAAAAGATGTTATTAGGTACAGTAAGATCCAATGGCTGTGACAGTGTGGAGTGTTGAAACAGACAATAGGGCATTAAGTATTATTTGCGCTTTCACTTATTAATATATATATTTTATATATATATATATATATATATATATATATATATATATATGCGCTGATACCCTAGGCTATGAGATCATCGCATATGGCAGTGCCAATTATTATTATTATTTTTTATCTTTGGCAGTCAGGTTGGGTAGAGAGACCCAAGAATTGTAAAAACAAACAAACAAACAAAACAAAAAAACAAACAAACAACAACAAAAAAACCACCAGATGAAGCCATTTTCCATTATAAGGTCCCTGCCGTCTTTTCAATGCAATTCCTGCTTTTGACACTTCAGACACTATAGGCACCTGACGGGGGAAGAGGGGCAAATTCAGAGTCGATCAAAAAATGCTCTTGCTGTGCCCATAAGGATGTGACAGTGTGGTCTGTATAACAATATTGCAATCTTACTTTGTGTGTGTGTGTGTGTGTGTGTGTGTATACATGGGCTCAAAATACACAATGTCAAATACCTATGTGAAAGTATAGCTAAATGTAAAACCAGAAATTCCACGTTTCATCACAACCTCATGGCAACTTATAAAGATGAATTTGATGATATTAGTCATGCATCCCAGGGGGATAGGGGATAGAAATTGAAGTTTTTACTAAAATCCAGCTGAATCATGCATTTTCTCCTGCTTTCCCAGCAGAGCAAACACACACCAAATAATAAGCATTCAAATTGCCTGTATTTTTATCATATTTTTACTTTACTGAGGTTTGCAAGCCATTGTTGCAATTTTTTTTAAATAAATGCTAAGTTTGTGTTGATATGGATGTTGATAGCCTTTAAGCAGCACAGTTCCTTGAGAACTGCAATATTAATCTTGCATAACAATGTCCTTTCATAAGGGCGACACAGTGGTGTGGTGGTTAGCACTGTCGCCTCACAGCAAGAGGGTTGCCGGTTCGATCCCGCATGTGGGAGCCCTTCTGTGCGGAGTTTGCATGTTCTCCCCGTGTCAGCGTGGGTTCTCTCCGGGCACTCTGGCTTCCTCCCACAGTCCAAAGACATGCAGATTGGGGACTAGGTTAACTGATAACTNGATAGTCTGGCAACCTGTCCAGATGTGTAAATCATTTTTTAAGCATTTTCTGTAGTGTAGTGGTTATCACATTCACCTCACACATGACAGGTGCCCATTTTGAAACTGAGCGGAATCACATTTCTTTGTTCACAAAGAGCACTGCTGACAAGAGACAAATATGACGGAGCCCAACACCCCTCGAAAACATGTTTGGCTTCCTTCCAAGAATACGGACAGAGTTCTCACTCTACTTATATGGGGACAGGATTGCCCATAGCAATGCCACATACTCCCACAGCATCCCCATAGCACTCTCCAGGGGAAACGGTCATACGCCTTCTTCAAGTCCACAAAACACATGATGGGCGACCTCTCCCAATCCCCCAACAACTGCGTAAGGGCATAAAGTTGGTCCACCTTTTCACCACCAGGTCACCACCGGCACCTCATTTACAGCACCCTGGCATCTGTTCTTCTGGGGAGGATGAGTAGTTCAAAACCCCAATAAGTGGAGCACACCCTCCGGCCCCCCTTTTAAAAAATAGGAACCACTTCCCCGGACACCTCAAAAATATCCAGAGGTCTCGGCAACTCAGGGCAAACCTCATCCATCCCTTGCACCTTGCCACTAGGAGCACACACTGAATACAGGGGGTTATGCCGTTTATTCCTAATGTGTAGTCTTCTGTACCTTAGTGGCTAAAGTCTCTTTATATTGTTTTTTATTTACTCTGATTATGGACTGGAACCTGCAAGAATAAATATTTCTAAACAAGTGACCACATGTTTCTATTAAAGAAGGAATTTATGTTTACTGTGCCTGCAGCATTATTGTGACTCAGTGCAGTTTTTAAACTCTCATCCGATCTCTTCCAGTAAAAAATAACATGTCTGGCATTTGAAACGTTTGCAGCTAAGTATGCATTTACATTAAGGCTGCTGTATAATATCTAAGTGAACTGGATACAGAGTTAAAAGAAGGTGTCCCAGCCATTTGTATCAAAGTTATTAGACAGAATGGATCAAATCCTGATGGGTCATTTTTGTAGTATTCATATTTTTGCCACTGCTGGTGAGCACAGAAGTTGTAATACCTGCCCTGTAATCTTGAATATAACTCAGCATTTAGTGAATATCAGCGTGTGTGTTCTACATTAATACAAATAAATTACATGTAAATTAGATTAAAGCAAATTGCTGAGTTCCCTAAACAAAACTGCCGTTAAATTACAGTCCACACTATTTAAGAATTACCACGCTGTTGCCATAACACATCACTAGATGGCGGTGGCAGTGCATGATTTCTCTCCAGCCAGCCACATATTAAAGGATAGGTTCACAATTTTTGTAAGACTGTCTCAAAACAAAATTCACACGCTTGCATGTGCATTAACCACTGCTGGTCCCTGTAATTGTTAAATTGTTCTTGCTGTCTGTAAAGAAATCCCCTCCTACAGCAATTTCAGTGTAAATGACTGTAAGTTCACATTCTTCAGTCTGTGTAAAAATGTATACCAAAGTTCTACCAAATATGGTAAGGGGCTTTAACGATCCATATAAGATAAACCAGCTGGGTATGATCCAAAGTTACACTCATATTGGTTCCAAACTCCAGCTGTGTGTTCCTGTCCCTCTGCCATGGCTCTGCAAAGGTGAAATTTAGCCTAACTTCGGACAATACCCACTTTGTTTGTCTGACTCAGCATGGTGATGCCTTATATTAGCTCCAGCTGAACTTTAAAAAGGTTTTTTTTTCTTTACACAAAATGAGGACTGAGGGTACATTGAATACACTGTAGCAACATACAGAAGTTTAGCAACAGCAACTGACAGAATCAAGGCATTTGAAGTGTGTTATTACATACAACTGTCACACTCCACAAGTTTACTTACTGACCTTTTTCACAGAAGACATTTTGACTTGTCACAGTAGGAAAAGCAAAGGTGTTACTAATAGCAATAACAATGGTTCTGTTCTATTCAAGCAGGAGAGACAGTATGCTGGCATGCACCATTCTAGGAACCTGAAATCAGATTAGCCAAATTAGATTCAGCCATCATTAATTTCATTTTTTGCACCTGTGCTTTTCCTTCTGTGACAAGTCAAAATGTCTTCATTGAAAAAGGTCTATTATTCTCAAAGTCAAGGATCCTTCATTGGTAGGATGGGTCCTCCTCGGTCAGTCGTACTTCCATCTTTAGTGTGTTTGTGAAGTTAAAGTTATAATGTGGAAACGATATAGACGCTAAAGAGAGGATATGTTCCATATTTTTGCTCAGAGCATTCAAACAACACATTGATAATGAAGAGCAAAGGAAACAGATCAGGTGAGCCATGAATTGTCGAGGAATGTCCGCAGTTCTACTTACCCTCAAAGAAGCTTACCAAGCCTAACTACATACAAGCGGGATGCTGAAATGCATTAAAATGAATATAATCTTTATTGATGTAAACTTATTCATGACTGATAATGCATTAAAGATAGTGATGGGCGGCGGGATACTTCCCACAGTTCTGGTTCCTTTGAGTTGATACATGTGAATGTATCACACCTTACGAGCATTTTTAGTTTTGATAGTGCTAGCCCCGTCTTATTCTGCAAACAGACCACCATCTACAGTGTGTAATACTCCTTCTATAGATACGTTTCTCATGCAGACTCACTTAAAAAAACTGAACTATCCCTTTAAGTGACTAAATATGAACAGATATAACTGAAATGGACTTACATGGCATTACCAAACCCACAGTATGATCTTCAGGATCTTCACACAGATTGCAGTCCAATCTGCTGCTGCCTCAAGCAACTAACAGTGTGTGTGTGTGTGTGTGTGTGTGTGTGTGTGTGTGTGAGGCTAGTGGCTTGTGCTCTCATTACTCTTGTGAAGCTAATGGCCTGATTAAATCCTAAAACATGTAGAGTTTAATGCTATGTACTACTTCGACACGCACACAGTGGTGTGTTTCCATACATAGACCTGCACTGCATTATTTCCATCACTAGATGGAGCTGTGCACTGGTCAAGTGCAGTATGGGAGACCCAAGTGGTTTAATGGAAAGTTACAAGAGACACAAGAACAGTTCAACACCATTTCACAGCAAATGAACACAAGGAGGCATTAGAAAGAAAAAAAAAACAGACACTGGGCTTTGAAAAAAGTCATAGGGACAATATAAGACATTAGAGAACAATAATGCAAAAATAACACCAGTGTAGGGATGAGTCAACATAAGAAAACTCTGAGCCAAAATAAAAACTACATCAAATACTCACAGACATGATATGTCAGTATGAAACAATAAAAGCACATTATAATTACATCATGACACTGTAATATAATAAATGTAAGGCTTCAACACAGTAAGAAACATCTGTCTTAACAAGTCATTTTCTCCTACATGCAGCCGTTAAAACCCATTTTCCTTGAAAGTAGAGATAAATGTGCATATTCAATGCAGCTTTTTTTGGCCGACACCAGAAAGGCTTTGATATCATTTAAGGTGGAACTTGGTCATTGAACTGTCTTATTTCAAGAAAAGATGTTCACACTCATCAACTGGTTGAATGAGTTAATAAAATCACTGTATAAAATATTGTCTGCCGATTTATTGCAATAACTGTTGGACTAAGCATCCTGATCTTTTTCTCAAGTAAAAGTATCAGTACCATAATGTAAAAATACTCCATCATGAGCAAAAGTCCTGTATTTGAAATGTTACCAACACAAGCACACACAACTACCATCATTTAAATGTACCTGAGTATCAAAAGAGAAAGTGCTTATTGTGCAGTGTTGTCAGAGGCTGAATTTCAGTGTTGAGGTAGAGCTGATTTTAATTACTAGGTACTTCTGCCACAATGCATAATGCTTTTTAAGTTGATAAGTGTTGCATATGAAATTGAATCTGAACAGAAACAAGAAGCTCCAGGTGTCCTAGGTATAAAGTAGTAGAAAATAGAAACATGAAAGTCAGTAAAAGTACTTCAGAACTCTATTTAAGTGCAGTACTTGAGTAAATGTAGTTACAGTGCTACACTGATCACAATACACTTAATGTTAATACATTTTGTGTAAAGTAGGCTCCAATGGTCCTGATGATTTTCTATTGTGTGTGTTTTTAAGAAATACTTAGATGTGTATTTAGACCATTTGGTTTCTCCTCTCTATTGTGAATGTAACAGCAGACCAAACTCCACACCTTGGCTGTTTCTGCAGGACTCTTTGCTCTCTCTCCTCCCAGCAGACAGCGGCTCCGGTCTTGACGTAGAGATCAGGTGACTGTAACTTCTCTGACGGGGCCGTTATAAGGGAAGTTTGACAAGTTCCACTCAGTTTCCCTCCTGGTCCCAAACTTGGATTTCAACTTTCTACAAGTGGCGGAGAAAGTCCCTCTGGGCTCTCTTCTTTCTCTCTGCAACTTTCCAGGTAAGTTAAAGCCACTTTTCTGTTTTGTTAAAGAGCGTGTCTGAAGAAACTTTTCCCCCTCTGTCAGGAGTCCAGTTAGAAATAGTCGGGAAAGCTCCGGTGCGCTCCTACACACGCAGCGCAACCCTAAGAAGTTTGAAGATTTTCCTCTCCTGTTTGTCTGTTTTTTACTCCTCCTCTTAAACATAAGAAAATATAGCTGAAGGCTCACACCTTACAGGGATAAACGATAGCGTAAAAGTTGTTTGATTTATTAGATGCATTTAAGGCGCACTGAAATCTTGAGCGCGTTACGTTTATTCTCGCTTTTTTTCATCCAAAACTTCCTGTTGCTGTTGTGCTGGCTTTAACTTAGCTGCCGTATGGGCCACTGATCTGTCCTCTGGACTTTAACTCAAGAAAAGCTCTGTTTCATGTTTAAAGGTTCTGCTATAAGCCAGTGACCACTTTACTTATAAAGGAAACAGTGGATTTGTCCCAAGGACACCAGGAAACTGCAAAAGTGGAATGTCCAGTACTTTTTCATTCATATCCTGTGACTTGTCATTGAAATTGCTGTACAGAGTTTTCAGTGAGATCTGAGAGGTCTGCTGGGAGAGACATTGTGTTGGAGCCTATTGTTCTCTGTTGTCTTGGTCATTTTCACCAGACAAACTCAGTCATGTAGAAAGTGGCGGGATATTTTCTGTCTATTAACAACTTTTTTCCTCCCTTTAAAAAAAAAAAAAAAGTTTTATGTCTGACTCTACTGAAGGCTGAAGGTTCACATATAACTTCTACACTATGACAATGCATTCTGTATATTTTCCAAGTCATAAGGATACATTGTATGTGGTTTATTATAAGATAAGTGAGAGCACACAGTTTGGCACCATGCGGAGTAGACTGGAGGCTCCTACTTTTCCACATTAAGATTCCTCCTGCTCTCTGGAGTAAAATGTCTTTATCTGTTGGAGGCTTTTCTTGTTGACCTCATAAGATCTGCTCTGACCTTTAAACAGCTCTGTTAGGTTATTTTCATGTCAGAGTGGGCAAAGAGATCCACTATGGACTCTTTAAACCTCCATCAGATCCCTGATAAGACTCATGATTTCATTTGGAATGGTTGAGCTGTGAAGGTGAGAGTGAAAACGGGATTAAAACTGTTTTACAGTCTGTGGTTTATCACTCGATTACAGTTAAAATCACACTGCGCTCTGCTAATTTTGCTGAGGACTCATGGTAACCACAGACCCCCCCCAGAAAATCCCAAAAGACTCTCAGAACTCCTTAAAGGACCTCTTCTTTGGTATTTGTACTGAATATAACTATTTCATTTTTGATTTATGACTTGTTGTAGTGTGTTTTCTTAATTCACATTAAGGACTGCCCAGTCAGAGTAGCTCAGCAGTAACTTTCTATTGTTCAGCAGCTTCAAAACTTAGATCAGCACCGCTGCGTCTACAGGAGACAGTCATGGAGCATTTTAACCAAGGAGGGCGCTCGTTTTCAGGGGATGAGCCCGGACGAACACAGGCCCACAGAGTACACCAGTCCATGTCAGGCATCTTTTAACTGTGACTCTTTTTTAATCTAATGAAATAAAAATGTAACTTAGTTTTCAGCGGGACACCTTTGCAAGCTTTTGGACTGTCAACAGGAGCTGATGTCATACTTTTTGTAATTGGCTGATCTACCTCGAGGAAATGTTCTTTGTATCTGCAGGGCTCCTCTATAAGCACAGAGGAAAGAAGCACACGACAGGCCTCACTGACAAGATTTACTGCACTGTCTGTTCTGCCACACACACTTATCAGATTGGGTACACAATCACACAGCATAGTGACTTTTTTCCAGCAACCTCATTCTGGACAGCATTCAGTCGATTTTCTACTGTTTTCTGAAGCAGACAAGCTCGGGCTGCTGATGATCCAGCTTTGCCTCTTCTTTTCCTCATTTATTTTCTCCTCCTCGCTCTGTGCCTCAGGACTGAAGCTCACAGTTGAAAACACTGAAGCAGATGCCTTTGTTACTGCTCCTTAAAAACAGTGGTAGTGGTAAAAGCTAATGGAAGTTGTTAACATGTATAAAAAATTGACACATTTTTTAAAAACTGGCCTTAAAGCTGTACAGGACAATAGTTAGCAGGTATTCTCACCTGACATAGTTTGGACCTCTGAGACAGAAGTGCTGCAGAAATACACTGCAGGTAGAGTCCTCTCATGTGACTTAAACATGTTTCTTTTTCCAGGAGTACAGATTAGGTTGAAGACTGTACTTTAGACTGAGAGAAGTTTGTTTTTCCCCAAGAGAGCAGTTTATTACTTTAAGATGTTTAGCGTTGCTCACGGTATTTAAATATTCACAGTAACGGTGTTTCATTAACATATTTCCTCCACATCTCTATTTTCCCCTTCGTTTCCCATCTACGTTAACCCCTTTATCCAAAGGGTTTACGAAAATTTGCCACTGTTCCATGATTTGATACAGGGTTTCTTAAACTTCCTCTTTCAGTGCAGTCTAAAGCATGTTTTTGTTTTTGATGAATACGAAGTTTGATCAAGATTTTCTTTACCTAATGAGTCAAATTTCTCTTCATATTTTCACATCCTGGGCTGGGCTTAAAGGACAGCGTTGCATAAACTGAGCAAAATGTGTTTTCTGGCCCTGCTCTCAGTAATTGGATTAGTTTGTGTTTTACGTCATGAAACATCTAGTTTTGTCTCCTTCAATAACAATGCTGTTTAATCACATAATGCTGCCAAATTTTGAGAATCTTGTTAGTCTTTCCTAAAAATCCAAACTAGATTGGAGCACACATGTTATCCTGTGTCTGTGTAAGCCTGAACTCATGTTTTAATAGTTGGTGCTGTCTGTATTTTACCCTCGGTTCAACATTGTTTAACTTTTTTTTTTCACCAGCTAACGCTCCCTGAGAATGGGTGACTGGAGTGCTCTGGGTCGTTTGCTGGACAAGGTCCAGGCCTACTCTACTGCCGGGGGAAAGGTCTGGCTGTCGGTTCTCTTCATCTTCAGGATCCTGGTTCTGGGTACTGCAGTGGAATCAGCCTGGGGAGACGAGCAGTCTGCGTTCAAATGTAACACCCAGCAGCCTGGTTGTGAGAACGTCTGCTATGACAAGTCCTTCCCCATCTCCCATGTCCGCTTCTGGGTCCTCCAGATCATCTTTGTGTCAACACCCACACTCCTCTACCTGGCTCATGTCTTCTACCTGAACAGGAAGGAGCAGAAATTCAACAGGAAGGAGGAAGAGCTTAAAGCCGTGCAAAATGATGGAGGTGATGTTGACATCCCGCTGAAGAAAATCGAGATGAAAAAGCTAAAGTATGGCATTGAAGAGCACGGCAAAGTAAAGATGAAAGGTGCCCTGCTCAGAACCTATATAGTCAGTATTTTCTTTAAGTCTATGTTTGAGGTGGGCTTCCTGATTATCCAGTGGTACATATACGGCTTCAGCCTGTCTGCAGTCTACACCTGTGAGAGGTCCCCATGCCCACACAGGGTGGACTGTTTCTTGTCTCGTCCCACAGAGAAGACCGTCTTCATCATCTTCATGTTGGTGGTGTCCCTTGTGTCCCTGCTGCTCAATGTCATCGAGCTTTTCTATGTGTTTTTTAAGCGGATCAAAGATCGTGTGAAGGGCAAACAGCAGCCCATGCTCTACCCCAGTGGAGGCACCTTGAGTCCCACCCCTAAAGAACTGTCCACCACCAAGTACGCCTACTATAATGGCTGTTCCTCCCCGACTGCCCCACTCTCACCCATGTCCCCCCCAGGCTACAAGCTGGCCACAGGGGAGCGGGGAACCGGCTCATGCCGTAATTATAATAAGCAGGCCAATGAGCAGAACTGGGCCAACTACTCCACAGAGCAGAACCGGCTCGGCCAGAATGGTGGAGGAAGCACCATATCAAACTCCCATGCACAAGCCTTTGACTTCCCAGATGACACCCATGAGCATAAGAAACTGTCCTCAACAGCAGGACACGAGCTGCAGCCTCTGGCGCTGATGGACGCCAGGCCCTGTAGCCGGGCCAGCAGTCGGATGAGCAGCAGAGCCAGGCCAGACGACCTGGATGTGTGAGCCCTGGTTCCTCCTCCCACCTCTGCCTGGCTGACGGGATGTGCGGGTGCAGCCAGAGAATCAGGAAACCCTCAATCACACGGGTTCATAAAAGAGGTGGGGCTAACCTCAATCACTGTCTTCAGCATAGAGACTCTTAGTCACTCGAAGAGACATTAAAACTTGTTATGTAACACTGTCAAAGGTACAAGTTGCAAATATTTTTTTTTCTCAATGACTTTTACCATAACCTTTTAGTGGAGCTAACCCAGCTTTAAGCGAACAGAACAGCCACAGGAAAGGTGCAGAGGTGTGCCTTAAAACCAGTCACTGATCAGTCTAAGAACAGAGGACCACACTGGTCAAAGTGACTCATCTGGTTTGAATTTGCCAAGGTTACATTAAAGGACAATTCTATTTTCTTCTTGTTTTCATAGTTTCTGCTATTCTTCCTATTGGTGGCAGTATTTTTACTTACCACTGTCACAGCTGGTTTCTGAAGGTATGGTGACAGCTTTACAACAGGGTGCCTTCATAGTTGTGTCTTAACATGTGACCAGATCAAAATTAGCCTTCTGAGCTAACTCTGGTTCATTTAGAGTTTTGTTTTGTTTCTTTTGATTGACGAGCATTGTCACTGACAAATAAACTAAGAATGAAGATTCCAGTCGGGAAAATCTCAATCTCCATACACACGTCCCTGAATTTAGCCAAATTATCTACACCATACAATGTAGAACTGAAAGAATAATGTTGCGTTCACATGTAATTAGGCAGACGGTAGGGACCAGATGGACAACACCTTCTTAAAGGCACGGTCTGATGGGATGGCAGGAAGGTAAAAGGAAACATGTATGATGATATGCTGTGATGGTGTATTATTTACAAGGAATGGAATAAATTATATGACATATAACATTTTTTATGTAATTTTTCTAGTAATGTCCAGTAATTGTCCAGATCGCCTGTGTCTTCACCTTATGTGAGGACGCTATGGAACATCTGGTTGTAAATTCTGTCGGCAAAAAGTTAAAATATTTTACATTTAAATGGCAGTGCTACCTATGGTCACTATTGTTTGCCTCAAATAATTTTACTATCCAGCTCTTGTCCACTAAAATGATATCCTGTTTGCCATCTACCATCATCCTAATTCCATGTGAATGCAGTTGAAGTTGAGGGTGAACCAAACTAGACTCATATGAAAGATTTCAGATCTGCCACACGAGAGTTTAAAGTACATACAACTTTTTGGTAAGGTTTCCTTATGGCTCAAAACCAACACAGAGTTTCTGTAGGAGATGGGATGTTTTTCTCCATTGTTGAAGTCATTCACTGTCTTCATCCCCAAGATGTATTTCTTTTTCCACCTTAGCTCCTGAGAGAGGGAAGTCATACGCAGTAGCTGTTTGAACTAATGGTGTTGTTTTTCAGGTGAGGTGAGCCCTGTGTGATCACTTGGTGCACTGTTATAAAGCTGTGTGTAGCTCATCAGTGAGGCATTATCATAACCAACAGGAATAATAGCCAAAAGTATGAAATAGAAAGTTGCAATAAAGTTGCAATAAAACATACACACACAAACATGTTTGCATTGACAGAAAGTTTAATGGACTCTGCCACACTTGCATTGCTTTGCTCTTACAGTTTGCTTGCATATTAAAGCTGCATTTATGTATGAATCAACACTATTAATACATTTTCTTCAGTTTCCACTTACACCAGAACATTCTCATCCGAGTTCTCAATTAAAATCAAATATCAGCCACAACAAAGACAGGAATTATTGTCCAGACAACTATATGTAAAGTGTTTACCTATTGGCTCAACCTTGATCTGTGACTTACAGGAAAGGTTTTGAGGAGAATGCTTACAATGAGTTGTAGTGAATATTTATTGCTTGGCATCTGTAGGACACCTACCACTAAGAGGAAAAAATTGACTACTATCCAGTATCTCTTACTCACAGAAAACATCTTACATTAACTCCCCACAAACTGTATATTTATTGACAGTAAAAAACATTTTTCTCTCTTTAGTAACTTTGTCAGTCAGCATGGACTGTTGTTTCCTGATAAACTTTGAATTTATGTGGTGTTATGTTTTCATTTTGTGGTTATATTTGTCTTTTTTTGGGGTGTGTGTGAGAGTGGCAGGGCTGAGGGTTCAGGCTGCTGTGACACAGCAAACTCTGATCTGCTTTTATGTGGCTTCCATAAAGAAAGGCTTTATTACTGTGTGTTATCTTTTTTTTATCTTTCGTGGGCTGTAGAGAAAGACTAGAATGATTCTTTGTTTTACATATTTGAGTGAATGATTTATTTTTTTCGTTCGGTAGGTATTGTTTTGTTTTTCAGACTCAATGTAACCGTTGCTGCTTGAGAAATAGATATGTAGTACTGTAAATCAAGCTAACTGTGTCATAATAAAAAAAAATGTGAGTTTTTAGAAGACTGCTTATAGATCTGGACTAATATTTAGTCAGTTATATTAAAATGTATGCCAATGTAGCTCCACAACTACCAAACACTAGGAGAAATCTCAATTTGGGCTCTTTTTCTTTTTATTGTAATTTTTTTATTTTTAAATTGTCATTCGTGCATCATTTTGTCGGTACTTACATGTGTCATGGATCTTTCAGCTACAATGGCATTTGCACTGAAATCTTGGTGATAGAGATGTAATATGATGCACACAGTTAGTGGTAAGAGTTTTCACATGTTACTAATTTATTTTATAACACAGAAATCACTACAGTGCATAATATCAGACATCTGACCACTGGTTTCATTGACTGGTTCTGTGAGAGATGTCTTCCATTGACAGAACAGGAGCAATAGTCATTTGTCAGACAATGCTAATCCATGGGGATCCACTGTTGTACAGTGTAAGTGCATGATAGCAAGACAAAAACTCATTCATTGTATCTGTGAAAAGCTATTTTAACCAATAAATATTTTTCTGTCTAAATGACTGATTGATTGGTATCATTGCAGGCCTTTCTCTTTGTCGTCACTGTGGCTTGAACAAACCGCCAGTCAGTGAAGCAGTGCTCATTTTGACAAAAAGTATTTCATTTCAGGAACATTTTGAGGTCTTTTTTTGTTTTAGAAAAGTTTTATTTCACAAAAAAAGAACGTTTAGACTCAAATTGTCAGCATTTTTTTTTTGTTATGTAACGTCATAACTTAAAAATGTAATAATGCCTGAAAATGTACAAAGATTTGCACTTAACATGAATGAAAATGTAATAAAACTCAACAGTGTAATACCTTGACCAGTACTGTAATAAAATGTCCTGATTGATCATGTTTTTACCTATAATGTAATTACCTTTCGGGTGGGTCATTTTTTTCAGATTAATGTAATAATTTTGATGGGTAATATAATGATATAAAAAGTATGCATTTCTCTCTCAGAAATGTGAAGTGCGCAAGCATACAAAATTTATAACGTCATTAATGTCACGTTAGCCTACTGACAAAACAAATACTTGATACCGATTTCAGTTTTGGAAATGTACATTCTAGGCTTTATGTAGAATTTGAAATTTATGACAGATGGCAAGTCATACGTTGTTATCAGGCAAAGATGCAGTAGACTAAAATCCCTATCAATGGGAAATGAGCCTGCCCATACCCACGCTGATAGGCCAGTGCGCACGGATCGTCCATTAGACCAGAGGGGATCTTAGATTAGACATCAGCAGAAAACAAGCAAAGCCGCAGAAGAGGCCTAACATTACACAAGCGAGCTTATAAGTGGGTTTATTATTTATTTTTATTATTATTTTTTATATTATTTATTATTAAGTTTTTATGAAATGTTATAAATTCATTCAAGGCAACAGTAATTCTTATTAAATGAATCTCCTTTGCCTCATCCGATCTTACGAAATGTCTGCATTCAAAAAACATTTCAAATCAAATTTGAAATTGAGAAACAATTTAATTGTAATACTTAAATACATTTAAAAGTAGAAACCCTTTTGACTTTGATAACCACTGCTTTAATTTAAAATGTAATACATTAAATTTATATTTGATCAATTTATTGGTCAAGTTATTCCTTAATTGTGTTATATTACATATTCGATAAGGTTAAGTGCCAATGTTATTACATTTTCAGGAAATTCTTATACATGTATTTACATTTACAGGTGTTGTTCTCACCCATTAAAAGGTTAGAGAAATAGCACTGCATACCTCTTTATAGCAGATTGTAATGTTTCATGTCACTCTAATCTACTATTATGTGTGCAACAGATCCAGTTATTCCTAAACTCTGGCTGTTTGAACAGAGGAGCTTGGATGGCTACTGTTCTCTGATACTATTGTCTGGGTTTAGCTTGATAGCGTTATCACAGGGTGGATACTGAATTCTTTTGGTGAACATCTTGAGAAAGATTTAGATAGCTGACATCAACCCTGCACACTTTCCTACTGATAAACATGAAAAGTTGTGGACTCCAAGTTATGTTAGCTCCACATCCACAGCCCTTGATAATGTTTTGTTAGCATTAGGTTGCATGCTGGACAGCATGCTTTCCAGGTTTGTTCCAGCGGTTGGGTCGCTGCTTCTTGTCTAATACTCAGTGGTTTAGTTACATTAGTCAAACTTGTAACTAAATATTGAGGTCACTTGTGTTTTAGTCTTATTTTCATTGTGTGAGAAGGTCATCAACAAATTGTTTTCTTCATTTTTGTTGATTAAAGGAATACTTCATCCCCTAAATGACCGTTTATATCAGTTACTCATTTTGTGTAATAATGGAATCATGAAGAAAACGTTGTTTTTCTCACATGCCTCCACAGTGAGCGGAAAATACAAAAATGGAGAAAATTCTCGATTAAGGCCCAATCCCAATACACCCCTGAACCCTACCACTTGCCCCTACCCCTCCGTTTTGCGCGTTCACGCATAGGGGCAGGGATGTCCCGATTCTCATTGAGGCAGAGGGGAAGGGCGGAGTGCTAGGGCTATATGGCCCTCCAAACGGAGTTTTTTCAGAGGCACACTTCAAAGCGAGTGCTACAAGAAATCTCCCAGAATGCCTTGCGAATCACAGGCAAGATGGCAGGGAAGGCTTCACAAGCAATGAAAGAAAACCATAAATGTAAATATTTTCTTCGTAACTAAAGATTTAAAGACTATGATAACCATCGGAAATGTCGTTTCAATGTATTATATACATTTGTTCTAACAAACATAACAAAAAACATGTTTGTTTTATGACGTCACTGACGACTAATGATGACGTTTCCGGGTATGAAGGGTTGTCCCATTTCATAGGGGAATATTTCAACCCCTACCCCTTGTAACTTTGTTGCAAGGGGCAAGGGGCACTTGAAAAAGAGGGGTAGGGGTAGGGGCGAAAATGAGAAATGGGATTGGGCCTAATTCAAGACATAGGGGTCCATATTTAACAAAAGCAAAAACTATGTCAAAACATCCATTTACAAACTCTCTTATAACTCATGAAGTATAATCCAAGTCTCATTTATCCAATTGTATGCTGAATACTTCACAAACAGACAGCCCTCTCCAATTAGAAACTGAACTTAAAGTAAAACCTATCTATGTTCTTTTCAAAGCCAGACTCCATTGACAAAAACAATAATTTTACCTTGTTGAACATGGGAGCTGCTGGTCTACCACTGCCTCTATCAGTGGTTTGTTTGCATTATTGTGTGACTTTGCTGAACCTGAACTAACGCTTTAAGACACCAAAGTCATGCAGTAACACAAACAAACTAAATTATTGAGGCAGCTGTAGACCAGCAGCTCCCGTGTTCAGTGAGGTAAATTTGCTGTTTTTGTAAATGGAGTCTGGCCTTGAAGAGAGCAAAGATAAGTTTCAATTTTAGTTCAGTTCCCTGTTGGAGAGGGCTGTCTGTTTGTGACGTCAGCATATAACTGAGTAATTGAGACTTGGATTATACTGCCATGTTGTTTGAGAGTTTGTAAATGGGTGTGTAATATTGATTTGGTGTTTTTAAACATGGACCCCTATGACTTCAATTCGTCAAGAATTTTTCTCCATTTTTGGATTCTTCATTTACTGTTGAGGCATGTGAGAAAAACAAAGTTTTCCATATGAATTCAGTGTGGCACGGGGTGAGTCATTAATATGTAAATGATCATTTGGGGAGTGAAGTATTTCTTTAACATTGCAGTAAAAACCATCAGAACTATGGCTTCATTTTTTGACATCACACAAATTGAAAAACATAATTTCCAGCTTATATCATGTTTTTTCTGATAAGGAAAGGTACAGCACAGTGCTTTCACTTCATGTGCCTAGATGTATAGCATATAGTCTGACTCAGCTCACAACTCGTTGTAGCAGTGCTTTAGCACATGTCACTTTAAAGGAAATAAATCATGTTAGCACTGACACTTAAGCTGTTGGACTTTTCCACAGGTCGGTGTTTAAAGCAGCAGGCAGCTGCCACACACTGCTAAAGAATGACATGCTTCTCATGAGAAAAGAACTCCAGCCTCATGAAATTATTTTAAAACTTGCTGATTTGTGAAGATAATGAATTTTCAACAAACTTGAAACAAGACTTGTTTGAAGTTGCATGTTGTATTACGTAGTCTAACTGCAACATGTTGCTGTAATAAGGTGTGCTAGCTTCCCCCAAACACTGGTTAGCCTTCTCATGTTTAAGAATTTATAATGAATCCAGTTTGGGACACACACAGAAAATGTGTTCTTCAGTGAGATGTGACTGTAAACTCCTCTGTGCTGAACCTTGACTGCGTGCTTGGATACATACATGGAGCACCATACAGAGCTCTACCTGTACTGCCAAATATAACCATATTGGCATTCATACGTAATCTCTTAACTTTATGATGAGAGTTTTTCTGAGTTAACTATTGAAACATTTCTGGAGGATTGCATCATGTGCTGAAAACAGAGGTAACTCCGTCCAGCTATCACTGGCAAGGCCTTCTGAACTCCACATAAACCAAGTCATGATCCCGATAAAAGAGAATGATAGGGTTCAGTAGGTACTCAGTCCTAAAGTATGCTGTAGCTTTGATAAAAGCTTCCGAGAGATGCAGTTAAATTTCATAATATGAAAGGACACTGCTCTTTTTCGCTTCTCCAAGTTTCCTATTTAATCTTTCCACAGTACTAAATCAAACCACATGTGCGAAGAGAGCCGAGCTGCAGCTTCTAGACCACATGTGGCTCAGAGTTAGAAAGGGAGAGGAGGACTTTCATTAATGACTTATTTATTATAATTTCAGTAAGCTGATGGTGCAGAGACCAGCAATTGAGATGTCAGATAATTCCTGTACTTCTCTCAGAGCAAATAGCACCCTGTAGTTCCAGTAATACGGGAAGTGCAGACAGGAGAGAGTGGTGGATGTTTTTGGTTTGGTTTTGATTTATTGACAATATTTAAATACATTCAAAAAATACAGATTATTAGACTAGGAATGGAATATTAAAGTGTCAGACTTTAAGACTGACATTCATATGTTTACCAAGTAAAGTTCTAAATTTAAAGAACTAAAAACTAGGAAGCTGAATCATAAAATTAGTCAATCAACATTTTTTAAAGAAGCAAACAAGGTAGATACTCAGTTAATCAAACAATGAGACAGGCGTGACATGACATTGTTCAACGTACAAACATTAATAAGATAAAACATAAAACAATGCACACGCTCTGTTGTTATCTGGCAGTCTTTGCTTTAAGTACGAACGATCTCCATAAAAGAAGAACTTGACATGTTGGAAACAGGCTTATTTGCTGTCTTGCCGAGATTTATGTGAGATGATACGACTCTCACATTTGTATGATAAATATGTAATTGGAGCCACTTAGCTTAGCTTAGCATAAAGACTCAAAGTCAGCAACAGCTGGCCTGACTTTGTCCTACCAGCACCTCTAAAGCTCATTCATTAACATGTTATATCTTGTTTGTTTAATCATCATCATTGTGAGGTTGCCAGGCAACCAGCAACGATCCCTCTTTAAAATCACATTGTGTCATTTTTACACTTTTACACTTTCAAGGTGCACACACCGTAACACTGATGTCCTTGGACCTGGTTTCATTTCCAGCTTTCAGCTGGTGATTTCATTGTATCATAAAGTTTTGAATAGTTACTATACTGAGATGCTAGAAGTTGTAGATACTGTAAGATATTGCACAGACTGTACAGGCTGTGTGACCCAACAACTATAATGGTCTGTAAGTTATTTTAAAATAAAAACAATATTTTCCCATACAGTTCATATTGTTACCAAATAGTAATATCAGTTACAGGAAGCACTGTGTGATGTGATGAGCCCCATAATAAAAACTATTAATCAGTGAGTTCCTTGTCAGAAACTGATGCACAATACGCCGGTTTAGTGTTGGGACAGTTTTTGAGAGGTTCTAATCTAAAACCTGAGATGAAAAAGGTACCGGCCTTTTTGACCTGAGCAACCCTGAGTAGTTGGCAGACCTGTCTTTTTGAGCTTTTACTGGGAGCTGTATTATCCTCAGAGGTCTCTTCCTTTCTAAATCAAACAGATCTTGTGATTAAAACCAGTAAAAACAATGAATAAAGCATTAAAAATCTGTATATTCCCAACGCCGTTCATCTCGTCATGGAAATGCTGCCAACTACAGTGGCCAACGCGAAAATAAAAATGGACCTGTTCAGAGCAAGTGTTTGGTATGTCCATATTAATCTAAGGAAA
Organism: Epinephelus moara; assembly: GCF_006386435.1. NCBI lineage: Eukaryota > Metazoa > Chordata > Actinopteri > Perciformes > Serranidae > Epinephelus > Epinephelus moara. Next base: position 9,614,294 of record NC_065517.1, on the reverse strand, counting down.
AGAAAACACAAGAATACACTTTACACTACAGAAAACATAGTTCATTCATTCATTCATCTTCTAACCGCTTCATCCTCTTGAGGTTCGCGGGGGGGCTGGAGCCTATCCCAGCTGACATCGGGCGAGAGACAGGGTACACCCTGGACAGGTCGCCAGACTATCGCAGGGCTGACACATGGAGACAAACAACCATTCACGCTCACATTCACACCTACGGACAATTTAGAGTTATCAGTTAACCTAGTCTCCAATCTGCATGTCTTTGGACTGTGGGAGGAAGCCGGAGTGTCCGGAGAGAACCCACAATGACACGGGGAGAACATGCAAACTCCGCACAGAGGGGCTCCCACGCCCGGGATCGAACCGGCAACCCTCTTGCTGTGAGGTGAGAGTGCTAACCACCATACCACCGTGCCGCCCCAGAAAACATAGTTATCATATTATATTCCATTTCTGCATATATATCGCCCTAAATGCTACACACCAAATATTTAGTATGCTAAAGACTCACACCTGACCTGTCAGCAGTTCTTCAGTCCAAGGCCCAGCATCGATGTTCCCATTAGGGAGTTGTATTTTCTGGTGAATGACATTTGATAATGATAACATTACCTTACCTTACCGTACAGCAGTTTCAAGTGTCCAACACTAAGGCTCTAAAAGTCTCTCAGTAAGACAGTCTCTTAAATTATAATGTTCATCACCCAGGACTGTATACTTTTTCTCCATGTGGCTCCTGGCATGAAAAGTTTGTGCCCATCCTGTACAATATAATTGTAGAATATATCTTTCTCTGGCTAAACACTGACTTCTGGTCAATGACCTTTGACTGGTTTTGGCCTGGTATACACAGACCAACCCTGTCTTTTAAAAATTATATTCACATTCTACTAGACTGTAGTTATGCTGTTATGGAAAACATAATCGCTGCATGGACCATGTTCACAGACATTTTTTCAAGGGTGAACTTGCTCGGAACATAACTGTATAGTATACTCGATGCCCAAATTGTAGAGCCATATGTGGGAAAAAAGTTAAAATAAGTGAAAGGAGTGAGACCGTAAATGTTTCCAAGCGTAATGTTATTTTACTGGGCTAGACACTGTGCACGCATGTTATGGTGGCTGGGCTTATTTTTAGTGTGTAAATGAACATTGAGGGTGGCAGCTGTTGTACTGCAGCTGGTTTGCTGCTCTCAGACATCCAAAGACGTCACTGACTGACTTATAACCGCACACCACAGAGCCTGGGTGGAACTATGGCTTACTTGGCATAAATGTGTAGATAGTGTGTGTATTTGTGAGTGTGCTCCCTAAAAATGGCTCCTCAACCAGCTCCTTGAATTGTGACGTCATGTTCAAACCAAAACCAGCTGGCAGCAAAGAAATGCATTTGATGTCACACAATGAGCCGGGCACAGGCAGTAGTCCATCTGAGATAGATTTTAGGTGGAGAATTCCTTTAAAAGACAAAAAATAGTCAACATTTAGTTTTACGATATGAGATCCGACCTTCCTGCTTCTGCTTCCGTTCTGCTTCACTATGTTTACCAGAAGCAAACATCAGGACAGACAGTGTCAAGTGTTTTCAATGCAGTACAAGCATGTTACCACAGAAGGTTAATACCATTGTGTTTGTGTGTGTGTGTGTGTGTGTGTGTGTGTGTGTGCTCTTGTACAATTCTACAGTTTACCAGTGATGTACATGGATCTACAGTCACACACTCAGCTGTTGACCAGGAGTTAAGAGAATGTCATTCTCCAAAATATAATCATAACGTTGTTTTTATGAGCAGAAACTATGGTCCATATTTCTGTTTTTTGTTAGTGATTACCTCTAGTGGCTGTTGTAATTATTATGGGAGAAAAGGACGAAGTCAGGCAATGTAGTATAAACCAGGCCCACAGGATGTGCCCCAGGATTTGAAGCCAATTTTCTTTGAGGTCAAACAGTGAAATTAAACCTTCATGTGATGCCCTGGGCCCAAAAAGACTTCCTCCCATAGACTTATATGGCAAAAGAGACAACTATAAATCAGTGGTTACATCTTTTTGAGCATCACAACCCCTGTGAAATAACATTTTCAAAGTCTTCAAGAGCCACATGATTGAACCATTTTATTTCCCTTCAATTAAGCAGGTGCTACAGTAGCCATCTCAGCCGACACAAGTCTCTAGTGCACCTGCTCTATGGGCCACACAGTGTGGAAGCAGTGCCAATAATCCTTGGATCTTCTGGGTGATTTCATATGTGGCAGTTAAACCATTTTGGCTTCATGTGCCTTTGAGTAACTCTCATAGAAATGAACCAGGTCCCGCCTCCAACACTGTAATGCTGCTCAGCTTTGCCTCCGATTGTTTCAGTGGCCACTTGTGGTATTGCAGCAAAAAATCCTGTGCAGCCCAAAAAGCTTTTTCCCCATAAACCACCATTATAGAAGAGATGTCTGGAAAACTGTTGACAGGACACCTTGAACTGCAAACAAGGTCAGTTATGACTCTATCTGTCATGAATTTTTGATCCATGGATCCACTCATACTCAGTGGGCCACATACCCTGGAAGTAAACCTGGAAGCTAGAAACTTTTTTTTGGCAAATTTGCCATGATAGCAATTCCACTGAACTGAATAGGTGCCATCTTGGCGCTCAGTATCTAGTTATTATTTTATATCTATGTGTAGAAATAGCAGGAAAGTCTGCATAGAGTGGGAGGGAGGGTTAATGGATGGGTCAAACAAACACAGGACTTTAATCCAGAAGACTGGTGTCCATGTCCTGTGTAAAACCAAAAGTAAACAGTTATTTTAACAAGATAAAATAATATGTTAGAGTACGTCACATGAGATTTGTCACCTAACTAAGGAGTTTTGTTGCTTAAACCTAACCACATAGTTTTGGTGCAACTGTAAAATTTTACAATGTTAACCATGTGTTTACATCTGTGACCATAAACAGTCATATACAAGCTAGGGAACATATTACCTAGGTGGTTGTATGGCTTGGAGGACTTGCTGGAAATTAACCAGTGCTAAGAGTCTGGTATGAATGGGTCAAACACAGTGTACTGGTGTGTCAAACAGGGGGTCAGTATGTAAATATTGTGTCTGGCACTTTCTTATACATATCAGTGTGTATCATCATCCCTCACCACTCTGAGAAGGAATGGGGACTGTTTACCTGGCTGTCAGCCTAAGCTCTTTATCACGTCAACCGACTGAAAGGTTGCATTTCTGCATGTCTGGCAAACACACAACCACAATAGTCCCTGCATGTACCATTTTCATACGCAATGACCGTACAATGGCCTCTTTGTGTGTGTAGTTGTGAAAGAGCACATAAAACAATGAGCGCTGCTATATTAGCATTGCCCATAAGCGACCATCATCAACCCTGCTTACGACAGTGAACACTAATCAATTAGTCACACTAATGGAAGACATACATGTGTCTTCATCCAAATATTATGCAAATTACCGAGAAACAAGCAGAAATAAAAACAAATCAGGTAGTCTCTCCATGAACTGCTGAACTTTCTCAATTGAGGATAACAAGATAACATTCAAATACACATTTTACACTGAAAAAATACAATTAATTGTAACATGAGATGGCATGACAAGGCAGTTTTTTATCCATGAATTGTGATATTTTGGTGTGCTCACATTTTCTTCAGGAAAAAGAAGCAGACAGAGGTAGAACGGACTGATTCTTTCATTGTTAGAAAGAATATTTCCTCTATTATAAGTTTTCATTGATTCCCCTGTAGTGTGCATAGTGTTGACTGACAGCAGCTCAGACTTCAGTTTCCTATCTTCCAGTGCTGCTGCCTATTAGTTGAGACTGTCACTTCCTTGGAAGTGTGAGTACACAACACTTCAGGAGATGGAAACACATCATAGGAAAGCAGCCGCTGACATTTACCTAATAACAAAAATAGCATGTTTTTCCTAAGCTCCAGGAGCAGCCCAGGTTGTATTCAAAAAGCTTTTTTTTTTTTTAAACCAATTTTTTATGAGAACATTCAGTCAACATATTTCTTAGCACTTAAGGTACATATGCAGGCTGCTCTCATCCACTGCTTGTAGGTACAGTATACCTACAAAAGAGTCATACACCACAGTTCATACATATTCCATGTAATCATGAGCCAATTATTCATGTAGAACCCATGGAATCGGGAAGACTGCAATCAATGCATTGATGGGAGTAAAGAAGGAAGTAGTGTGAAGACAGAGAGTCTGTGTAAGGATGTAGGTTGGAGTGATGGATGACTTAATCATCACTGGACTCTGCCCCAAGAGACCGGTGTTCGGGACTGTGTGAAACCAAGGGAACTTAAGATATTCTAAGGTATGTCGTCACCATGTTTCTTTTCCTAAATCTAACCTACGTAACTTTATATTGACTGTGTATCATACAAACTGCTGTATAAGGTTTTGTTGATATTAGCTACATGTGGGTGAGACACAATGAGTGTAAAGAGAGCTTTAGTTGTTAAAAGAAAACGAAACAGAGTGTCTTTAAGTGGAAAAGCACACATCTCATTGTAATTGTAATTGGTCTGGAGGAAGCTGACTCACTAAACTGGTGGCTTGCAGGTTTCCTATCTCTAAGATAACACGCTGCACACATGGCCTTGGAGACATAGTGAGTTTTTGTCAAGGATGAGTGTTACAGTAACAAGTCCACTCACAGTGCCTTTGTTTCAGGACGTACTTTAACGTCACTCTAAAGCAGTTTAAACATTAAGGTCGATCTCTGAGGACTTCTATTGTCGGCTTCACTCTCACCTGCAACACTGTTTTCTATTGAAAGTCTGCTCCATCCTGTGGGAAAGTTATACACATTTGGATTACATTACACAACACCGCCTCTAATATCATGGTCAGGGTTAGGCTTAGGGTCATTGATCATTTGGTTGGTTGCCAAGCTTCAAGAGGGCGGGTCTAAAATGAGCCTGTCAGAAGACACAGGAAGGAGAAAGATATAGACAGTGAGTCAAGTTTGGGTTTTTTCTTGTTGTTGACAACCAGGATGTTTAGTGTATGTTGTGGCCTGTAGTATCTGGTGCAGTGGCTTAGTGACAACAGAATCCCCCAGACGTGAAAACAAATCATTTTACAGACACTAACTACAGCACAAGTTCTAATTCTTCTTTGGAAGCTTCAACTGCTCAAAATTTAAAGGCATACATCATAAACTGGTAACTCAGTGTACATTACACAACTACAACCTACAACAACACTGTCACACCTTTTTATGCCTCCACACCAGCGATAGTCGTAGCCTCGAGGCATTATGTTTTCGGGTTGACCGTCCGTAGGAAATGGACCGTCCTTTCGTCCCAATTTTGTGAATGCAATATCTCAAGAAAGCCAAGAACAAGAGAATTTCTTCAAATTGGGTGCAAATGTCCACTTTAAGTCAAGGATGAACTGATCAGATTTCAGTGGTCATAGGTCAAAGGTCAAGGTCAGTGTGGCCTCATCTGTCTTATTCTTTTGAATGTGATATCTCAAGAACACTTTAAAGGAATTTCTTCAAATTTAATTTGAATTAATTCAAATTTGTGGGATGATTATGACAAAACTTGACACAAATGCCTAACAGATGAAGTGATGACATTTTATATCAAAAAGGTCAAAAGTCAGCTTCACTGTGACATCATAATGTTCTGCATAAAACACTTTTCTGGCCATTATGCAATGTCATATCTCAGGAACAGAAGGGGCGACATTTGGTCAGATACTGAATTGGTGACTCTGATCTTAAAACTGTGTTGATTGTACAGCTGCCATGTTGAAAATGTGTGTGATGCATCTATATTTTCACAGATATGGATGTAAACTGTAAGACAAACAAACTTGACTGGTGCCCAGACGCATACAATTGTGGGGTAGTAATTCTAGTTGTTATCTGTTTCTTGTCCTGTAGCTGCTGTTGTATTTTATTGTATTAAAATGTACTGACCATTTAAACAATATTTTGTTTTTTTAGCAATATTGGTAAATGACACACAAGGAGTGGCTGGGGGAACCACATCCACCCTGATACAACAGCAGCAATCCTTTCTCAGTTTAGAGAAACACACAGTGCATATTCACAGCCCAACTTTTCTTTTGAATCCTGGCATGTAAATATTGTAGGAAAAAGGACGCAAACTGATTACTCCTGTAAGCTGACTAAGGCAACATTTTAAGCTGTTATTTTGCTTCCCGCATTAATTATCATACGCTGCCAAAGGCTGCTTGTGAAAGTACAATTACAGATTTAAAACTAAGAGACTCATCACTCATTGTGTCTTAGAAAATGTTGTATTTACAGTAATGGGCCTCCATACAGATTAGCATAAACCTGAGCTTCTGAGCAATACCTTTAAATTTGGACATAAACCGGAATGTCCCACCAACAAGTGAATATGTTGTGGAAATGGTGAAACATCTGGAAAGTGTGACTCATGATCAATAAACTTGTAGAAATGCTCTCAAACAAACAAGCTTGTGTTTGGAAGTTAATGCTTCAGAAGCTTTCATTTATAGAGCAGCCACTTTGTGTGTTCTCTGTCTCCGTCCCTCTTTCATATGCCCTCTTGTTCTCTCCAGCTCTTCTCTCCATCACTACAGTTACCTTACACTATTTATGTACACCATACATATCTCTCAGTCTGCCTCTGCTCATGCAGCTCCAAGAAGCCAGCCTCAGACAAAATCACAAAATGCCATTCATAAGCCTCTGTGCAGTCACACCAGGAAAGCAAACCCATTGAAAAGTACACAAGGACAAGGACATTTGAGGTTAATTTTGTGTTCTTTTTTAATATGACTTCAGAACTCTCAGGGCCAGATTTACAAAGAAAATGGCATTGCAAAATGTACGCTGAGCTCTTTATTGAGTTTGCGGTCGCAATCTGTGTTTATTCAGCACCTGATTTGCTAAGACAGCAACTCATTATGCAGTCAGCTCCTGGACTGATTCTGGTTCTACCCTCCAGGACACACATGCAAGGAAAGGAGAGGTTAGTAGGCTCAGTTCAGTGATGGGATGGGAGATCATTAAGCTCATGACATAGTCATTCTGGTTCCAAAATATTAACTTTGGCCAACTCCACCTGTGAAAAAGAAGTATTACTCATAAAGGTTTGATATAGTAATCTTAAGCATAATTCTTAACACTCTAAAATTGTCATGGGAAATGGAACAAAGTGATTTGAAATCAATAACACAAATTACACACAAGGAACCACAACTGGTGGATGGATAGAGATTGAGAGCATCAGGTCTGGCAGCTGACAGCACAGTGGTCGGAGGTGAAGATGTTGATGCTGAGGTAAATGCAACCAAATGCACACTGTAAATGTTTAGTTGCAGCCTATGGTGATTTCACAGCACAAATTTAAGATTGATGAACACAAATCACAAATCTCATCAACTATTCCTTTGCATTACAGAGTGATCAGATGTTGTGTTCATTAATAAAAGCCTAACTGATTTATGTGCGGGTCAAGCTAACCTGCAATTCGCACTGAAACACTGGGGGTGTGTCCAGTGTAGGCGCTGAAATGAACCAAGCCACACTTGGTCGTGCGGCATAAGTCTCTCATGTGCTTGCTCTATGGGCTGCAACATGCGGAAGCAGTGGCGATTTTCTGGGTAATTTTATATGCAGCAGTTGAACCATGTTGGCTTCATGCGCCACTGAGCAGGAATGAACAGGGCCTCGTGTTGCCGCTGTGTGGTTAGAGACTCTTGTTAGCAGCTAACCCAGAAGCACAAAGCACACACATCCCGACCTGAGGAACTAATGAGCCCCTGCACAGCAACAGACTTTGGTTCAGCGGCTAACAGCAGCTAATCTGAGCACAAAGCACACACATCCTCAGCCAAAGAAGTAGTGAGCCCCTGCACAGCGACAGACTCTTGTTCAGTAGCTAAAAGCAGCTAATGTAAGCACAAAGCACACACATCCCGAGCCAAAGAACTACAGAGTCCCTGTACAGCAAAAGACTCTCATTGAGCAGCTTTGAGGTTGAACGATGCTGCGCTTTAGCCAATCATAATGGAGGGGGCGGGACCGAGACGTGCAGGTGTCCTAACCTACAGAAACAGCAAGCTCTGCGTCCATGGCGACCGGTCCACCCAAAACGCCGTCTCGTCAAAGTGAAAAACATGGCCAACAGAACAACTTACGAGCGTTGTGCATCCACCAGCACACCTTCCACTCCTCACGATCAGGAAAAAAGGGCATTAGCGGCAACGTTTTTACCACCGTTTGGTTCGAGTTGCAGGTAGGAGTGTAACACTGGGGGCACCGCCGGAAGTGAAGGGGGTGAGCGATCCCCGAGGCCCCTGTACATCTGTTAGTCGAAAAACTACTGGGCAGTGCCTCCAGAGGTAAAGGAAGAATTTTTTTTTTTTTACCGATGGATTTCCAGATTGGTATTCATTAGACTGAAAGACCTAAGACTTGGGAGGTGAATGAAGTGACACTGATGCCATGACGTGTAAAGTTTTATAAAGAAAGAAAACTCTATTTTACTTTATCTGTTTCTAATTCGTATTAATTCTAATAATCAGTTTTATATAATAAGTAATAATAAAAATTATAATAACTTATAATAATAAGTCTATACTCAGTGCCTGTTTCTCCCACCCACAACAACCTTCCTTTTTCAGAGAAAGAAAACATTTCTGATAATTGACAAATTGTGTGACCTCAGTGAATCCAGGAAAATACATCATTAACTTTCATGCCTTATTTTATTATTTGCATGGTCATCCTGTAAATGCACAGGCATTATTTGCATAAAGTAAACATTAAATTCACACTTTATTGTTCGGGGTATTAAAAACATTATTAGAATGCAGTAAATGTTTTCCTGGTTTTCAGTGGATTTAATTCTGAGTTTATTTGTGTTCTTTCCATTCCCTGTTATTTCCTTCAGGTGAGTTTCCATCTTTCCATCTGCCCTGGACAAGCTAAATCCGGAATTCAGTCAGTTCTCATCGCCTGGACCTTACAGCCGTCCAGCGGACAGTTACTGGTCATACAGCCTTAATGAAACACAAGCTGTTTGTTAGTACACAGCGTGTGTGTGTGTGCATGTGTGTCTATGCGCCGTGTCGGAAAATGGCTTAAAGTGCATTAAGAGGCTAAACCAAACGATTATGACATTTAAGTCCAAACACAAGACCGTTTGTATAGGAGGAGAAAATGGAAACAGGCAGATGGAAAACGGGCATGAGTTTAGTGAGATGAGGTTCAACCCAAGGTTTCAGGGTCACCAAAACAGCTCATACACATACCAAACAATTACCCCACAGTGACTGTGTTCCTTTGCAATTTATAGCAAATAAAGTAACTTGACCCTCACCTGTCATTGACTTACTTAAGACTGGTGCTTGTGAGTTTTGCTATTAGTTTCTAATCACCTCTTCGGTTCTGTAATGGCTGCTGATATTCTAAGCTTCCTAAACAGGTTAAGCCAGCTCTGTTTTTCCCAGGCCACCTGAACTACCCATGATGCACTATGCATTATGCATCTAATAGTCTGTGCTTCCTCTTCTCATCTGTAATAATGTGCCAAACCTATTGTCTCTGTCTATGTCTGTACTGGATACACATGTAACAGTGACTGTATGTGTCCTTTCATCTGACTGTGGGTTTGACAGCAAACAACTGTGAGATTCATTTCAGGTGTCTGTTGGAAATATTGCAATTACAAGTACCAGTGTGTCTTAGTGCATGAGTTTGGTTAGCTAAATGGATCATATGGAGAAATTATCAAAACACAGAATGCTTCACCTTTCCTAGTTCCTGATTTCCTCACACACATTCATAAAAACACATTAATTATAGTTCAGTGATGTGGGAATCGTACCACACTGTCGTGGTAAAGAGGGAGCTGAGCATGAAGGTAAAGCTCTACATCCACCTGTCTATCTGAGTTCCACGTCTTGCCTTTGGTCATGAACGGTGGGTAATAACCAAAAGAATTAGATAATTGATTGATGACGTATCTGAAATGAGTTTTCTTCGCAGGCTGGCTGGGCTCACCATTACAGAGGAACTCAGACCAAGCGGCATCCCCGGCGGCTAAAATATGAAGCCAATGTGGAAGTGCCAAAAACTGCACTTCCTCTTATGGTACTTGAGGCTGACTCCAGAAGCCAGTCAATCCCCATAGACACTCATGTCAAAATGTGCAACTTTACAGCAGAAATTAGCAGCAGTTTACAGCCTGGTACATGAACTATTTTGGTCTCTAAAGCTAATTTCCCCTTTCATGACAACTGTACAAGGGGTGAATTTTTATACAACTCACCCATTTAAATTTTATTAAGGCTCCAAGTTATGCATAGTTAAGGGCGTGCCTGCCCTCACAGACAGGCTGTCTGCGAGGCGTCACCATAGTCTATGAGTGGGATACACCCCTCGCTCCTCCATGGCTCGACCCTCTCCTCCAAATATGGACGTCACTGTAGCTATGTCCATTATTTTATACAGTCTATGGTTCAGACATGCTGAAAGAGTTGGAGTAGGACTGCTCCTTCATACTAAAAGGAGTCAGCTGAGGTAGCTTGGGCATGTGATCAGGGTGCCTTTTGGACGGCTCCCTATGGTGGTTCTGTAATCATGTCCAACTGTGAGGAGACCCCAGCAGACCCAGAACACCCTGAGGTGATCATGTACTACACATGGCCTGGGAACATCTTGCAATCCCTCTACTGGAAGGAAAGGTCTGGGCTACCTTGATTGACCCAGCCTCATAAGTTGTGGAAAATGGACTAATGCATACAGCATACACTTGTTAGCTGTTGTATAAATGTTGTCATGTTGAATCAACATCATTTATTCATATTTTGGGTAGAGTTAGAACTTAGGCATATCTGTGTACTTGTACTTGGGAATGCTCAGTGATAAGTTTTGTCAGCAAACCAATGGTGACATGAAATTTCTGTAGAAAGCAGTAGAAAAAGTGGATTTCTTTTTTTCAAGTAAGGCTTCTCTTCCGTATGACAGTCTAAGATAATATTTTGCTCTCTCTCACACAACAAAATACATTTTTTCTCCTCACATCTCCTGTCTTCCTCCTCGTCCTCTGTTCCTCCACCCTCCTCTTGGCCTGCTGGCCTCTGTGTTTGAAGCAACAAAGACTTTGACACATACTTAAACTGCATGCCAAACGCTGGATGCTTTTATGGAGGTTCTAAAACAAACACCCTCCCAGCCCAGAAGTACGTATTCCATTTGCTTTGTTGTTTCCTATTAATGCAGCAATTACAGTTCATTATTAATGTTCCTCATTATGAAGCTGCCCGTTAGTGTGCACATGGTGTGCACACAAGAAGCCAATGAGCTCACACTGTTAAACAGGGTGATATAATTCATGAGCACCCCATGGTTCCATGATTTCCGCGTTTCCAACTGTTTATGTGTTTGACTGTAGTCTTGCTTTTCTGCAGTGGTGGAAGAAGCGCCCTGATCCTCTACTTAAAAGAATGCTTCACTTGCAAAAGGACCATTTCTATATCAGTTACTTATCATTTGGTATGTTGAATTCATGAAGACAACTTTGTTTTTCTTGCATGCCTCGATGGTGAACAGCAAATCCAGAAAGGGCGAACATTAAGAAATTGAAGTAAATGGGGACCACATTTAACAACAGCAAAACTATATCAAAACATCCATTTACAAACTCTCACACAACTCATGCAGTATAGTCCAAGTCTCATTTATCCAGTCATATGCACTTCAAAAACACATGAATTTTAGCTAAAATATTATGACTTAAAATATAAACACTGGCTACAATGCATGTGTTTGTGAAGTACTGAGCATACAGCTGAGAAAATGAGACTCGGATTATACTGCACGAGTTGTGTGAGAGTTTGTAAAAAGATGTATTGATACAGATTTGCTGTTGTTAAACATGGTCCCCATTTACTTCAGTTCATTAAGAATGCTTGCCTTTTTTGAATTGTTCATTCACCATGGAGGCATGCGAGAAAAAGGAAAGTTCATGACAAAGTCAAGGTAATGCGCAGTGAGCACTAATACTCAAATGGTCATTGTGCGGGTGAAGTATTCCTTTAAGTAAAGGTGACACAAACAAAATGTTGATATTATAGCACTGGTTAATTAATGAGGTGGATCTGATTTTAACTACATTTTACATTGTGGAGTACTTTAACCCTTAATATTGAGTCATAATGTATCGATTCCCCAATACAGTGCATGACTTCGAAATGAGACACTGCTGTTTGTTTCCCAATTCATACCAATAGTCAACTTGAGGAGGATGGCAAACTTGCCATAACCACAACAACATGTGGGTAAATCAGAAAAAGGCTATGTGAACTCTTTTTGGAAGGGTGATAGTTTGACAGGCATTGACAAATGATTGTTTAGCTGACAAGGGGCGTTGAATCAGGATGCAAAGATTTATCCTTTTGGAAAGAAGAAGCAAACAAAAGTAGGTTACAACGGAAGAAGGACACGCTGCTTGGCTGTGACTCAACAGGTGTTGTTTGGTGAGACGGGTACAAAAAAGGAGATCCTGGAACTCTCAAATAATGCAAACAACCATGGAAAACAAACAAACAAGCAAACAGAAAACAGGGCTCTATGACTTCAGGTGAAGTAATTTCATATATTTATTTTTCGAGCATAGGCAATCTAACAGACCAATTAGTATCGACCAACACATTCTCACACTAGTCACATCTCGATGTTTGGTCATTGACTTTTCACGTCAAGATATGACATGCAAGGTACCCTGGTTATGTTGGTTGTTGATGTTCTGGGATGCCATGTCTACTTCTGCCTGTTACATGTATTGTCTGTTCTTAAAAAAACACTTTTGTTTATTTCTGTACAGGAAATGTACAGTTGGAAACAAACTCTTTCAAAATAAATCCACTACGTCAGTACAGCACAATGAATTTATATTTTATTCCTTTAATTACAAATGCATGTAGTTATGTTTTGCCAGCAAAAGCACGTGGTTCAGTTTAGGAAAAAAAGAACAGGGTTTAGCTTTACAATATTACAGGAAGCAAACACCGGCCTCCCGGGTGAAGGTCAGTGGTTGTTGAACCCATCCATCACACCTCCTGCCCACCCTCCTCGGACTTCCGCCGCCTTAACTTTTGTTGTTGTCCTGCTCCGTTTCCCCCCTGACACCGCCAGGCACCGTTACACAATAATGGTGACAGGCTGTGCATCATGCCAACGTGAAAGGATGTCTGATGCCGCAAGTCACTGACCAAGTGCTGGTTTTTGAAGACTTAAGAGTGAGACCGGGTTGTATTGTCTCTAGTTCTTCATCACTGACACCGATGAAGATCTTGTTTCTTGAACCAAGTATACTCCTTTTAGTTTGAAGGATTTCTTACATGAATGTGTTTTGTTTTTTGTGTTTTGAAATCAAGTAGTTGCATTTTCCATCTATTGAAGTCAGGGGGTGGGAGGGAGGAGGTGCAGGTTCATTGATGGAAAAATTCATGTCACTATATGCAACAGTTCTTAAAATGCTAGTAAACTATGTCTACTATGTCTAGTCCATTTTGGCTCTTCATTTGTTCACAGCACAGAGACCGGGCTTTAAACTCAGTCATGATTATGTTCAGCTCTGTAGCACTTTGTAAAGATTTCAGTGCAAAAACCCAGACCACTTACCAGCGCTGATGGACAGCAGCAAAGACATGGCCACTTAACACCAAAAACAAAGACACAGTTTATAGAGCCACTATGTTCCTTTGTCCAAATATGAAACCTGTTGGACATGATTTGTATGTCTTTCACACGCCAGTGATTTATTGAGTGTTTTTTAAATTAACACCACACGTACTGTGTTTCCTTCACTTACTGAAAAAAAAATCCTCTGACCCAAACACACACACACACACACACACACACACACCCTTTTGATTAGTTTATAGTTGTTGGTTTATAGGGTTTCTTTCCTTTTGAGTTTTGAATGACACTGAATGCTGGCGTTTGTATCTTCACATTCCCATTTGTGTTCCATGGATGTGAACAACAGAGAGTAGATGTTAGAGACAGGTGACATGTTAAAATCATAGAGACCTCCTTGTCTTTTGAAGCTAAGCTTTATTAAGTCTCTGGTGAAATATTTATGTGGCTTTAAATCAGTGAGTGCTGCTTTTTCAATAAAGCCAACATCCCCGCTCCTCATGAAATACAGCGCCACACTCAGCAAGAGGCTCAAACATCCATCAGAGACAGAACAGTGAGCAGTAGGAGGCTTGGAGGCTTCCTGCATACTGCCTCCTCAGTTACCATTTCCAAATATTCAGCGGTAGCACCAAAGTGGCCTTGATGCTGTTTTTGTCAGGTCCATTTTTATTTTTTTTGTGCAGGATTGGTAATTTCCAGGCTCCAAAAAAACACCCATTTGTGCCAAGCTGGGTGGAGTGGTGTTGCTGAGGTTGTGTTTATGCAGATCAGGCAGCACAGTGTAATTTTGGTATGACATTCTGTTCAGGCCAGCACTTCACACAAGCACATAGACAAATTTTTGTGGTTTCAGTTGCAGCGGCACACACTCTGACCCTCACTTAAACCCTATTTATGTATGCTTGAGTTTGTTAGTTGAACAGCGCTCATAACTGCTTGCAGAATATTTATTATCGTTCCCTTTTAGGTGGTTACCTGTAGCACCATACAGCAACAGGCATGATACATGCATTTCATTTGCAATCTCTAATTTAAAGGAGGTGTTGTCTATAATTTACACATGATCACAGCAATGGAACCTTCATTACCTATTTAAAATTTCAAACAGCAGCATGATATGGGCTAACAAAACCAGCACAGTATCTTATGAGCTGCTTAGCTATTTCACACAGATTCCAGGTTCATACAAAGAAATCATTTGCAGGATATGTTTTCAATATGCATTCAGAGTACCATGGAAGACATGGAACATGATTGTATGAGGCAAAACTTGCAACACAAATTGTCCTTGATGAGAAATTTACCTTGGTTTCAGCAGGATGAGATGAGCAGATGTGACTGACTATTACTGAAGCCCAAGCCTGCTGGATCCTTCAATGTATTATGTACAGCTCTTTGTCGGGATTGTACTTGCACTAGTTTCAGGTAATCAAAAGCCATTGTGTCACTAACCAACACTGAGCACACAGCTTCGTAATAGCACCTTGATAATAAACATTTTTCTATTCAGGGCAAGATAGACTAGTGCCCGTGTATGCAATGTGTACAACTGTGTTTCATCAAAATAAACTGAACCCATTTAGCAGCTACTGGCCCCTAGTGACTCTCTGTCAGCATATAAACTGATGTGGAAAGTTACACTTAGCATGTACTATACTGTAACTGTGTAACATGGCCTGCCCTGAGTAGCAGTAACCCGCACCTTTGGTTGCTAAAGCTTCAAAATCTCCACAAAAAAAAGAAAAAAGAAAAAAAAAAACCCACAGAGAATGTGACCTCAGAGTTTTCAATGGAACCTACAGCCCTGGAAACAATTAATGCAGCAGCACTGGCAGAGGAAAGAACAAGACATGTTTTCATTTAACAGAGCTGTTAGCTTCTCATATGTGAAAAATAATCCATGCTTATCAGAAAATGCCCAATGTTGGGGTCTCTCTCTATATATAAATAGTTTATTCATAATTTGGAACAGTAAAATGTAAATGTCATGAAAATAAATATAATCATAGTTCAGTGTAATTATAATGTAATTTAACAAAACAAAACCATCCATCACCTACATGTATACCCATGGGGTACACCCTGAACAGGTCACATTTAGACAGATTTAGAGTCTCCATTAAACCAAATCTGCATGTCTTTGGAATGTGGGAAGAAACCGCGACACCCGGAGAAAACTCACACAGGCATGGGGAGAACATAACTCCGGCTGGCATGTTTGAAACCAGAGCCTTCTTGCTGGGAGGTAACAGCGCTAACTAACCTCTCCAACAAGCCACCCCAGATATGAAACATATAATATAATATAATAAAAATCTTAGTATGAGTACTTAGGGCAAGTGGGAAAGGCAGCTGAAATCCTTCATGGTACAGATTTAGCTACAGTACTAATTTAGAGCACTGGTGAGGGCACTGTCCCACAATGTGTCTCCAGAAATGTTGGTATACTATTAAAAGTTTTGCTCAGCACATTCAGAAAGAAATGTAGTTGCTGCCTGAATTATGTAAACTATAAAAGTTTTTCTACTCCAGGAAGTGTGACATTCGTGAGCTGCAGAGAAGTTGGAACAAAGAGGTCACAATAGATGCTATACATCCAAAACCAAGAACTTTGGTTCTTGCTGTTGTAATAAGTGCACCGCTACAGAGACTGGGTTGTCATTCAGCAACCTGTGTGGATTCACAGGTGCATAAACAGGGAAAACAGGTACCCCTCCTGGAGCCAGCTTTTGATGGTTGGGCTTGACCCATGGGGCCCAATTGTGCACATCCCGTAAGACGAACTATCCTGTTGGCCCACCACCTGCAGAGTGAGACATTGAGTTAGGGGCATTATAAGGTAAGGGACCTAGGTGTTCTGACCCCTGGCATCACAGGCTAGTTCTAGATATATGGAACATCACCTCCCTGGTGGGAAGCAACCAGAGATACTATTAAGATGGAGTGATCCCTATTATATATAGTTAGGCTTACCTCTACACATAGTAGCGGGTCTGGAACCAAACTCCTGGAAAGGGACCAGGAGTTTCTTTCCTGAGTTGCCAGGGTGTGAGACGCTGGATGGATGATGGGATGCTCACAAGCCCCTGGTTGAACGCTGCTGTGTTGGAGTGTCTGTATCGAGTCCTGGAGAGGATACTAGAGACTCTATAGTTTAGCTGGGGGACTTTCGTGGGCAGCGATGGAGAAACCTGAAGGAAGGTTGTTTGGAGGAATGGCCTGCTTGATTTGAATGTGTGTAGTGCTTTATTTTTGGACCTCTGTGCTAGTCATGGATTGGTCATAAAAAGAACAAAAAAAAAACACTTCTCCTGAGCATAGGGGGATTTGTGAGTGTACTAGAATAGCTTAGGCCAAGGATGGATGATCAACTTTGAGGTCATCCGATCTGTGACTGTATGTCTTGGACACATAGGTAAAGAAAGAAGAGCTATTAACTGATCACCACCTGGTTGTGAGTCAGATCGGATGGCAGGGGAGACTGTGGGACAGAGCTGGTAAACCCCAAAGTGTAGTGAGGGGGAACTTAGAACGTCTGGCTGAGGCCCCTGTCCAGGAGGTCTGTAACCCTCATCTCTAGAAGAATTTCTCATGCATTTCAGGGAAAGTTGGGGAAGTGGGATCTGAGTGGGCCATATTCAAATCCTCCATTGTGGAGGCAACTGCATGCAGTCAGAAAGCTGTCATTATCTGTTGTGGCGGCAACCTGAGAACAGGCTGCGGCCATCAAGCTGAAGAAGTAGAACTTTTGGGCTTGGCTTGCCCAAGGCTCTCCTGAAGCAGCAGAAAAGTACTGGCAGGACCAGAGGAGCTGCAGCTTTGGTGCTCACTGAGCCAAAATATCCAGGCCTATGCATCCCATCATGGTCCTGAAAGAGTTGACCAAATCTTTATCCTTGCAGGTTTGTTGGGGGTACTGTGGGAGTATGGGTTACCTAAGGTATTGCTTCAAGCCATCTGGTTTCATTGTCATTTAAAATGACCAAAGACATGAGATATTAATTTAATTGATGTATTGCTTTATATTATTTATTGAAGCATTAGAAAAGCAAATTGTTATTATCACTTTTTCAAGACCCCCAAACTCTAAATGTTGTTGCTTCTGGAGAAGCCCATGTTTCTTTGTGGGGAGCTAAGGCCCCATTGAAACCCTGGCTGTCACACTGTGAGTTGCATTAACTGTAGCCTGAGATCTGTCTGCAGAGGAAATGATCACAAGAGGTGAACTGCCAGCTGAACACTTTACAAGAGATGCAGACAAAAGCACTTACTGAGAAACACTTTTCTAGTCCTCCATAAGTGCTGTTATCCCTTTGGTAAATGAGAACATTTCTGTTCTGAAACACAAACTGAGAGACTGAATGTTGATGGAAACCTACTAAGGCTAATGTGTGTTTAATCTTTTTCAAGGATTTATTCCAGCCACTTCAGTAACGTGAAGTAAGTTGAAAAACACCTTACCTACCTCCTGTACTAAAAATCCACATTTTAAGATGGTAAGGACTGACACAGATACAACCTTGTTGAGGCTTTTCCAGCTGAGTGTAATGAATTTCTACATTTCTTTGTAAATGATCCATGCAAAGATTTAAACTGCTGCATATTTAGCTGTTGCATGTGCTGCTCACAGAACTTAAAGCTCTGTGTTTGGATGTTTTGAACCAGAAAGCACCATGGGAGTCATATCTTGTTTCTAACACAGTTGTTTATCTTCTATACTGATGATTCAACCAAGAGAGTTAAATATCCATCCAAGACTTAAAGTGCTTGTCTATTAGGAAATAAATCAGACTTTCATGGACTCCTGAAAGAACTCCTTCCACCTCAAACTTTATACAGAGATCAGATCTTATCAGATTCTGGCCTCTAACTATAGGGGTAATGCAAAGCTACTATGTGTCTGTTTACATCACAAAAGTGTCAGTATTCAAATATATATCATAAGTGGCTGTGGATCATAAGAATTTTCTAACATGCTTTTAATTTTTTTCATCTAAATGTTTTCTACTGTCATTTATGCTCTTGTATACACATGTATATTTGTTCGCCAACTGAGTCTAAATAAAAGCTTTGGATTTGGTTTATGGAAATAGAACAGGAGATTAGTGGGGAAATAAACTTCAGAAATTAATTGAGGCATATTGCTTGTTGTTAATTAAAGTTTTTTTTTTTTACAGTTACAAGATGTTCCGTACTCTGCCTCACTACTCCACTTTCCCTAACCTTGCACAAGTCTTTCACAGAGGTTATTAGGGAATAGGCGTTTTGGATATAAGATTAACACTTGCGCTCAGTTGCATGTCAGTAAAGAGAAATGTGTGTTACTAATTATAAAAACTGTATCCGTTTCAATGTGCAAAAAGTAAATACTCAAAGATGTGGTGGTGGTAGAGTTTAAATGGAAAAACAGTTGATGAATTTTGAGTGATGTGGTCTTTGAATACATTTTGTGTCATGCCACGGTTAAGTGGACACGGACACCTGTTGTGTTGACTGAAGAGTATTGAAAATGTATCTTTGTATTGGAAACGTGTGTTACCAATTGTAAATAAATAAATAGATAAATTGGAAAAATGTAAAAGTTGAAGTGTGCTGTTAAGAAGCCCAGATGAAAATAAATGTGCTTGGCTGTGCCTATGGAAAAAAAAGAAAAAACTATTGACAAAAATCAAACTTCCTTGGCCTATATCAATGCACTTTTAAGACAGTCCCTAACTTTCATCCCTCATTTCCAGTCTACTGGTACACTGCACAACAAATAATAAGAAAAGTGATGGAAACTTTTTGAGGTGAAATCATGCTGAACATCTGAAAATTGAACTTCAAATATAGGGATATAATACACAGATAATATCTCCATCTTGGCCTGTGTATTCACATTCTGGCACATCTGCACAATGGAAAGTCATGCTACTGTGGCTACTGGCAGTTCATGTCCACTATCAACAACCGCCTAGATTACTGCTGATACAAAATAAAACGTCTAAATATGGCGTCAAGATCGAAAGTTATAAAGTTCTATGATAGTCTAAATGTATTTATAGAGATCCTGCTGCCACTTTAAATAGTATTTTTTTTTTTAAATAATTACTGAGTGTAGCAAGGTGTGTATGATGAGAAGAAGTGATAAGATGATTGTGGTAACTTATGTCAATCACATGGCAGCTGAATATTATTGCAAAAATTCAGATGTTTATTCCTATCTGTTCAGGGTACATTACATTCAATATATCTGTTTTCATTTACATATTGAACATGCTTAAACAGCTCTATCCCTGTTTACATAATGGTTGTGGTCATTTTCAAATGAGGATCTTTAAATCTTAAAAGCTCATTAACAATAGAAACAGCAGCAGTGGTATCATTTGTAGTAGTAAGAGGCCAAAAATGTGTGCAGGATAATAATGAAGATAAAATTCACTCAAGAAAATGTGTGTGCTCTGAAAAGGTTGAGAGGTGAAGTCATTACAAAGAGTCTGGCGGTCTTGAAATGCGATTGTTTGGAGCTGAGGCAATTTATTTGGTTTTCTAGTTATCATGTTCCTGGGTCTTAAATGCCTTGTGAAATAATTTGGGGTTTCCAGGCAGTGCAGTCAGCATGAAGCAGAAACAAAGAAATTATCCCTTTTATAGCTAAGTGTTTTTGGCTGTTGACTGTGTCCCTCCCCCCGAAACACACACACACACACACGCACACACACACACGCACACACACACACGCAAATGTGTACTTAATGTCACTTTTGGGGCCATTACATAGACTTACATTTATTTCTTGGAGACGTACCCAAGCCCTTACCATACCCACTACTCCCCAAACCTTTAACCCTAACCCTGACCTAGCCTAACCCTAACCTTAACCACTGACCCAGAAACCTGCTGTATCCTAACTGGGGACACAGCTTTTGTCCCCAACTGCACAAGCTGTCCCCAATTAACTGGTCTTTAGTCTGAAACGTGGCCTCAAAGGTAGCCTACGTTAAACACACAAACACATACACACACACACACACACACATACACACACATTTTCTGTGCCTTCCCCTTCCTCTCTCTTTTTCTTTCTTGTTCAAAGGCTTCTCTCCCACTGCAGCAGGAGCCTTCAGACAGGTTTTAAACATCCAGTCTCAGCAGTTCAAACATCTTATCTAAACTGATTGTGAAGGCAAAACTAAGGCCAAGATTAAAATCATTACCCAAAATATTTGGTCTAATCTAATCTAAACCTCAAGCAGTAATCTGATTAGTTGCTTGGAGTTTACGGTAACCTGTAAGCTGTATTGATGATATGCTTAAAGGAGCTGTGTACGGCATTCAGAGCATTCATACAAGCAAATATTTGCTATGTAAAGATATAGTGAAATAGTGACATCCTAACCAGAGAATGAAGTCATGCTCTGTGTGTTTGTAATCTCTGTTTCTTCTTGTGGTAGATAGTCTGGCCATGCGTGCATGTTAGTCCCTATGTTTGTATCCCAATGGCTAGCTACTCGCCACCGCTCTGCACTGCGCTCATACAGCTGTTAACGCTAATAGGAAAAAGAAAAGCCTAGTGCCCACCCTCTGGTTTCCCCCAGGTTATCACTGTTAGTTCTGTCAGCACTGTTGCTGTTGTTAGCACTGTTTGTGCTGTAAGCGCCGTTAGCTGCTAGCCACCAGCTCAGACACCTCCATGTTGGGAACCATGTGCAGACAACCTGAATATTTTGAATCAACTTTCAGATAACCTTAATATTGGCACAGCTATCACAACAAAGTCATTCAAGGAACATCTTGATGCTATTGCTTTTCAGAACACCAACAGACCTGAGAACCTGTCTTGTTTTATCTGTTTGTTTTTTTTCCACATTCCCACAGTGCGTGTTTGAGGATATACTGTTCCTGTTTGATGTACAAGCACACAGACAATTAACACAAGCAAATAAACACATCTGAAATCACATAATAATATACTCATATGTACTCTGTGCAATATAATCAATTAGTACAGTTCACTATGATGCAGTTTTAAGCATATGTGAGGATGTGTTTTACGTATTTATTCTAATTCATCCTGACTCCATACCTGGTGAATGACCATCTAATGACTTCTTTAACGTTATAACATTATAATACATTTTATATCAATGGTATTTGTTTAATTATCACCACACAGCTGGCTGGAGTTTTTCTGTGTGAAATGTGTCTGTTCTCCCTGCCTTTGTGTGAGTTTCACTTCAGTCTGTAGACATTAGCTCAGGTCTGTCTAGGGTGTAGCCAGCCTCTCACACAATGCATGCTGGGATGTGCTCCAGCCCCTAATGACCCTTAACAGTGTAAGTGGTTTACAAAAATAATAATCCTACCTGTGAATAATTTACCCATTTGTATTAACAGTTTTTAAGTGTTAGCTGGTGTAATAGTTAATTCAATTTCAGTTATGGTACATTTTTTATAATTTATTTATTTAGTATAAATTATTCATATTATAAATTAACAATAAACAAAGTATTTATTAAGTGTCCATTGAGCATTATGTTTTTATAAGGCAGATGATTCAGAAAGTTATAGTTATAAAAAACAAACATGTCAAAATGATCCTCATGTGTGCAACTTACTGTGCATCACAAAGCATTTATTAATGGTTCATGCATGTCAATACTGAATAAAGGTGGTCAAGTGTGTGTTTTGTGATTGTGATTAAGCATAACAACACATTTGTGTCTCTTCAGTCTACGTTCGATGACAGGCTGCTGATGGAAGATAAAGCTTCATTTAAGATGGTTTAGATCAGTAAGAGTGTTTCAGGATGACTTTTTCAACCCAGAAATTAGCATCACATTGTTTCCCTCAACAAAAGGCCAATTGGATTTTTGCACTGGTTTTTGGATCATTGCAGAAAATAAGCTCTGTGAGTTTGCAGTGAATTAACTAAAATTGCAAAATGCTTTTTCCTGCACCACTCTATACAGTCAAACAATACATCCAAAGGTTTTAAGGTGGCTATTTTCCAGCTTCTTTAAAACCAGTATATGTGACAGAGTAATCCCAACTCCAAGGTCCACTTCTCTTTTACATGGCTGGAACATCTGGTCTCAAAGTCACAAATAGTTCACCTTTACCACAAACCATTCAACAGCTTAAGATCTCTGCTGCTCAGCTGACAAAATTCTTTTATGCTGCTGTTCCTTAAACAGTCCTGTGATTATCAAATTCTGACAAACTATCAGATATACAGCAACCCAGTTACAAGAATAAATGTTGGCATTGTACATTTCTGCAAACCATGAATACATTACATTTGTAAATTATCATATAGCGCATATGTCACAACTTTGTTTTCTTTATGTTTCAACAACACTGTGGTTGATGTGTGGTTTTGGGACAAAAACTTCTTGGTTATGGTTAGGAAAGAAACACGTTTGGCTTAAAACACTCACCTTTTGTTGCACAAGCGCCGCTGGAAATGCAATAGTGCGTCCCTAAAAAACACACAGTTTGGTGGCACCAACACAGCAATGAGTCACTAAAAATACCTATGTTTTGTGGCACAAACATCGCTGGAAACACAATAACAGGTCACTAAAAAAAACACCCAGATTTAGTGGGATAAATGCCGCTGGAAATGCAACATCTGGTCCCTAAAAAAATGCCCATGTTTGGTGGCACCAACGCAGCAACAGGTCACTAAAAACCTGTTTGGTGGCACAAATGCCGATGGAAACAAAACAACACATCCCCTAAAAAACACCCATGTTTGGTAGCACAAACACCACTGGAAACACAACAGCTGCAATGGGTTGCTGAAAAACACCCATGTTTGGTGGCGCCAATGCAGCAAAAAGTCACTAAAAACACAGACGTTTGGTGGCACATATGCTGCAGGAAATGCAACAACACATCACTAAAAAACATGCATATTTATTGGCATAACGCTGCTGGAAATGCAGCAATGGGTTGCTAAAAACAACCAGTGTTGTTTTTTGGCCTGAAACAGTGGTCAGCAGTGGTCTGCTGCTTGGTAGCCATCTCGACTAGGTACTACATCATCCACCATCATTTGCCCCTCTGGATGACAAAGTCAGCTCAAATACTCACTTTAGAAACGTTGATATGATATGTATAAAATGGACAAATATAATGTGCCCATGGTTTGCAGAAGCGTATGATGCCAACATTTTCTCCTGGCAACTGGGCTATCATTAGAGCTACTAGTGATTATGAAGTTGAACTTGGACAACCACAGTAGCTAAGTAGTAAAGATTACAAACTGTATATTAATCAACCCAGGAAACACTTTACATTTTCATAGAATGCTGCATCTACCTGTCATCCCTCTATGATAACTAATGAAAGCCACTTAGACATTCAAAAGGAGCAGACTCCACTATCTCAGCCCTTATTCAGCACTTGGTTAAATAAGAGAGGTTACAAACACAGATGTTTGTGTGATGACTTCACCAAACATAATGAATCCTTTAATCAGACAGTATACTTCAACCTTTGTGTAGAAAATGGAACCACACCCTGAACACAAACAGCGAAACAGCTCCCCTGTTTCTCCCCATGGTGAAACTGCTGCGAGGCTGACAGAGGAGAGAAGATGCCTCGCTCCAAGCCTCAGCCTGTGATTACAGTTTTTGATGATTATAGTTTTCAATACTGCACGGCTTCATCTCAGCCACCTCACCACACCATGACTGCAGGGGCGTTGTCCACAGAGCTGCCACGATCTGTCCTGCACCAGAGTCCAGCGAGGGCAGACTATCTTTCATCACCTTTGTTCTGGAGAACAAGAGCACGTGGTATAAAGCTAAAATGACTTTCTGTTGAGACTGCAGTTATTGCACACTCCAACAGACAGAACCACGAAAGAAGATATGGTATTAGGCAGTCAACCTTTGCATTCTTAAAGTTGAATTTGGAGCTTGCTCCAACATTTCCTGGCCTACAGGACTTTAATAAAAGGGCAGTTTTGAAACAAATTAGGACGAAGACAGAAAAAAAAAGAAACAATTCCTTCTTGTTTAGCCTTTTTATACAAGAGAGAAAAAAGACATGGGACCACATCAGACAAGAGAACAATGCCCACAGCTTGTAATTATGTTTGAAATGTGGTAACTAGAATATCGAGATTTCCAATTATTTTCAAAGAAGACAAGAAAGAAAACAGCCTCCAGGAGATATAAGTCTTTGCTTCACATGGTTCCACTTTACAGGCTTGAAGAGAAACAAACAAATTGCACCTCATTTGGTTGGGCTGGGTATTTTTAACTGCTTTTGGCTGGCAAAGCCGCAGCACAATCAATTGCATGCTCGAGAACAGAACTGACTCGGCAGAAAAAAGCTATGCCATGTGTACAGCCTTTTACAAACACACACACACAACACACACAACACACACACACACACAGACACACAGCGTGTACAGTATCCAGTGGTTTTACATGAGAAAGTTGCAGCTCTTTCTGTTTGTGGCCTGGCTTGACTCTCCCTAACAAGTCTGAGTCAGCGAGTCGCTATAGCAGTAAACTGACTGGCTGGACTGGATGGATGCTTTGCCTGGGAGGAATACTGACCACTGCAACTTGAACTCATGCTGGTTCAATTTATCTGTCAGCATAATGTACAGATGATAAGCCTGTCTGCATAATACCATGACCCAACATCAAGTATGCAGTAAGTTCATCAGCAGTGTGTGCAGTGAGTGGTCTTGTGAACATGTACATATGTAAGAAAACAAAGATAACTGAAACTGAATCCATCTAAAACAAGTAACCCAGAGAGGAACCTATATATACACATATGCAGATGAGTAGTCACACCCACCCATGTGTCAGCCATCACCCCTAATGAGTTTATAATTATCTGAAATCTAATATTTGTTGTGTTTTCGTTACCTTAGAATGAGCCGTTCAGATCAACATATGGAGCAGGTCCTCCTTTACAGAGTCCACCATGTTGTTTCTACAGTAGCCCAGAACAGACAAACCAAACACTGGCTCTAGATAGGGCCATTCATGTTTTCATGGTGGCCACTGTCATTTTCCTACATGCGTTCAAGAGAAGTTTTAGTTGGTTGCAATCTGCATCCTCACTGCTAGATGACACTAAACCCTACACACTAGACCTTTATGAAACTGTTCAGCCTCTTTTAGTAAAAGTCCTCCTCCTTACTTCTAACAGTTTTTTTTTTTCCTTGGAAGCTCTTCTAAGGGCTAAGATACTTTATGAATAACTTCAAACTTTACTGGGATCTCAACGGTAAGGGGAAATTCTTAGAGAACTTTAGTAATTCTTGGAAGTTTCTTCGAGTATTGTCACTAAGAGCAACTCATTGTACTAAGAAGCTTTGTAAATACAGAAACTGAAGTCTTCCCAGTCTCCCCCCTTGTGATTCTTCTTCTGAGAGTGGGTGGGCTTTCAGGGAGATGCCATTTTCCCTGTGTGTTGTTGTCTTTGAAAGTACAGAATAGGCTGGCAGTTGTTCTTTGTGGTTCTCTTAAGTGAAGCCAAGACTCTGTCTGATCTCTGTGTGTACATGTGCTATATGGTGCATTTATTATTTAAAAGCAACTCCAGTGATTTAGTATGGATCTTTCCTAAAGTTTGGAAATCTGTAAGAGACAGATTAAGGCCCTGCCTACATGTATAGAGATATTTTTGAAAATGGATATTTTTCTGTCCACACAACTTTTGTTTTACAAAATACATCTTTCCACCCATGAACGCAAAAATGACCCCAAATGCTCGCCATTGTTAGCTGTCTTCAGCAGTCTCCCCTTGTGACAAAGGTAGTAAGGTGCAGAGGCTAACAGGAGAGGAAGGTATCCGTTTTCAAAAATATCTGTACATGTGTAGACAGGGCTTAAAACGCAAAGCATCAAAGACTAAGATGTGGGTAAAGCTCCAAAACACTGGGTTCGACATTTCCCAAAGTGCAAGTACTTATCATGATGAGAAAATGGGATTTAACATGTAAAAATGTGGAGTGCCCCTTTAAGTTCTGAAACCAGTGCATTGACTTCTCACTCTGAAACAACATGCTTACTTAAAACTGTTATGTGCATGTGTATTAACAAACTGAACTGTAATTAAATTAATATCTAAATCACAGATTAAGGACAGTTAACCAGTCATCATTACTGCTCAGCAGCCTGTGTATGATGTGTCCTGAGACTCTGGAGGAGCTCTGTCAAGTGTCTGTCAAGAGTACCTCATCTGTCCTGTAGTGTTTCTGTTTAATGGAAAGTGTAAATACAACATACACAAAAAGAATATCTTTCACATTTTATAACTTAAACTTCATCTTTGTACTTTAGGTACTAGAAACCATGGATTACCTGAACCAACACTAGTTGCATAAACAGGCACTGCAGCCTGCAACTGAGATCCACAGTCTAGAAACATGGAGAGTTATAAAGCAGCAGCCTGTAAGGTCAAAAGAGCAGTAAAGGAGAAGAAAAAATGGACTAAACTGCATAAATTGAAGGAGCTGACAGATAACAGTTCACTGGAGTTGCACCTTTTAAGTTTTCATATAAACTGATCATTTGATTGGTCGACTGAAGCAGCTTCAGGCTGGCTGTGGTGTCAGGAGGTTTTCTGTGCTGTTATTCACCACAGGAACTAGCTGTCCTCTCTGCTGAGCCAACCTAATCCTGTATTATTTTATCACAACGTTTTGAAGTTGCCATTCCAGAGGTTCAGTTTTTGTAGTAAATTTTACACCTTATGATTCTTGTGCAACAAATGGCTCAGTCATGCATACAGCCGAGTCTCTCTCTCTCTCTTCTGCCTCTCTCCCTCTCTTCTGCCTCTCTGTTGCTCTGGCAGTGACTCTTGATCAATGATATATTAACTGATTCATCAAAAGTCTCACAATGGACTTCAATAAAATACAAGTATATATTTCAGTCAGTCAGATCTTTTTGACAAAAAAACACTTTTCCGCTTTTAGGCTGCTGTTTGAACAATCAACAGGTGGTGACTCTTCAGTCCAGTACAACAATAATATATACTGTATTTATCTATATGTAAGATGATGCTGGGCCTTGGATTGGTTATTTGCTGTCAGGTCAGGTGTGAGTACATCAGGGAGGTGACTGTCATGCATCTTGGACCTTCAGTCTGCTGTAGCTCAATGTGATAAGAGAAAATGTGTGCTCACACATGTACTTAGAGCCAAATACACTAAGCATCTTTTTGGCATGGTGCCTCGCTTATTTAAATCTGGACTTTTCCAAACACCTGTAGAACTCTGACAGTGGGAGCTGCTGGTAGTATCATCTCGTTACATTTCAAAAAGCTCCAACTTCATGTCCTCCTGTACTCCTTTGACAGCAGGTTTTTATCCTTCTCAGTGAACTTCGAAAGTACTGGTTAAATTCTGTGATCACTGATGGGAGCACAGTCACTTATTTCCCCATGTTAAGGAAATGTTGGCGTTTTTGGAATCAGGAGATAATATTTACAATAAATGATTTTTTTATGCTCATGCATTTACAACACCAGCCCGTCTTTCCCCATAAGCTTTTGTTCAACGTGTTCGGATGGCCTCCCGTTTTGAAGCCTTGAATTTTGCATTTTGGACATTGCCATCTTGGATTTTTTGAGCCAGAAGTGACCCTGGGTGGCCATGTTTGGACAAGAGGGTGGAGTTGTGGAGGAGTGAGATGTGGATCTGACTCACACTGAAAAAAAACCCTGTTATTTCTCATTCAAATAATTTACTGAACTGTATTACAAGCAACTAAATAGGTCATTCTTGGGTAGAAGCCTGTAAAACCTTTTTCAGTTTTGTGAATCATAAAGTTCAAAGCATTTGGCAAGTGTCGTCATAGATACCACTCTTAGTATGTAAAATATGCTAGTGTATGTGGGCATTTATAATGTATATTTGTACTTACATAGAGGGATGTATAAGGGTTCCCATGGTTTTGTTAAAACTGTATTTGTTTTTTAATCTTTTCTTTTTTTTTTACTCCAAAATGGTTATACTGTGTTAAGTGGGGCGGGGGTGGTGTTAGTGATATATTTGTAGTTATACTGTTTTAATTGGGGTCGTTGGGGGCGAGGTTGATTATGTAAGTGTATTTATTTCTGACTGTATATGAAAACATGTGTATATATTATGTTGTTAACATGTACCAGGAAGAGATGTTGCCTCTGTATCAATTAATGGTGATTCAAAGAAGCAATAAACAATACTGTGGTGACACCTCATAGGCAACCTCTAATTCAATGCAGCCCCGTCCTTGACTATGCCTCGCTTAATAAAGTGTAAGTGGTTGTCTTGTGTAAAAATTCTCCCTCCCTACAGTTGTCATGAATGAGGAAATCAGCTACAGGGAACAAAACCATTTTTGTACCAGGCTGTAAACAAGTTTATTTCTGCTGTAAAGTCAGGCAACTTAAAGGGATAGTGCACCCAAAAATGAAAATTCAGCCATTATCTACTCACCCATATGCCAAGGGAGGCTCAGGTGAAGTTTTAGAGTCCTCACATCCCTTGCGGAGATCCAAGGGGAGAGTGGGTAGCAGCACAACTCCACCTATTGCAGGCTGGGTGCCCCAGATTAAAATGTCCAAAAAACACGTGATTGAAACCACAAAATATCTCCATACTGCTCGTCTGTAGTGATCCAAGTGTCCTGAAGCCCCGACATAAAAGTTGTTTGGAAAAACATCATTTGAACTCTGTTTTTAGCCTCATTGTAGCCTGTTGCTCTAACTGCTTCTGTGTACACCGAGCTCACATGTGCACGCTTGCGCGCAAGACCAGCAAAAGCACGTGAACACACATGAAGGCGGTGCCCATGTCTCGTGGTCTCGCGCAAGAGCGCAGTCCACAGAGAGGCAGTTAGAGCTACAGGCTACAATGAGGCTAAAACAGAGTTTAAATGCCATTTTTCCAAACAACTTTTTATGTCGGGGCTTCAGAATACTTGGATCACTACGGACGTGCAGTATGGAGATATTCTGTGGTTTCAATCATGTGTTTTTTGGATGTTTTAATCTGTGCTGCTACCCACTCTCCCCTTGGATCTCCTCCTCCTGGATGTGAGGACTCTAAAACTTCACCAGAGCCTCCCTCGGCATATGGGTGAGTAGATAATAGCTGAATTTTCATTTTTGGGTGCACTATCCCTTTAACATGGGTATCTGCCGGGATTGACCCGGAGTCAGCCTCAAGTGGCCATTAGAGGAACTGCAGTTTTTGCCACTTTCACACTGGCGTCATTTTTAAGCCCCAGAGGTTGCTGCTTGGTAAAATCTTAATTTTCAAGGTAACTAGTAAGTATAGCAATTGTAGTTGTTAAAGAAGTAGTAAGTAGTGACATAAAAGTACAATTTTTCACTGTAAAATGTTGTAGAGTATAAGTAGGCCACATAGCATAAAATAGAAATACTCAAGTAGAATACAAGCACAGTAATTCAGTAAATGTTTTGAGTTACTTCCACACTTGCAAATACATGTTTTTATTGTTGTTTTCCTGGCAGAGACAATCTCCACAATATAGCTACATGTACTATGTACCTCCCTTTAATTAGAGGGTGCAGATTTAGCATCCATGTTCTGCCTCTGCCAGCTTGCTGTGTCCAGACATGTCACATGAAAGAGTCAAACTGGAGTCACGAATATTTTGATGAAAAAATCTAAAAATATTTAGATTTAATTAGAAAAAAACACCAACTCATAACTTTGACCACGTTTTATCTTTTCAACTTGATAATCTTCCCAAGCCAACAGATTCAAAATTATATGAAACACTTTTGATTGTGCAGCCAGCAGGCTGGTGAATGATTGTCAGGAGTGTATTTAACCTTATGCTGGTGGAAATCTGTTTTACATATGGACAGTGCAGAAGGAATGTGTTAAGCTTTAGGAGTGTATAGAAAAGTTTGTTTGTCAAACTCATGTCAATCTGAGAATAAATTGTAAAGTACATGGAAATGCATTTTGACTTGTTTACGATTTAAAACTTATAGCTTGGGATTTGTGGTCCATAGTTCAAGTTGTGATGTGTGTGTTCTTGTTTTAGCATAACAGTTACAAAACTTTGAAAAGTATAACTGTGAACTTACCCATAAAGCCATCAACTTATAGCACCAAAATCATTCGTCAATGAAACAACTAAGAATGTAATTAGATAATATGGAAAACAAGTTATTGCGTTATTCGCTCAAAATTGTTATGACATTACAGGAAAGTTATTGCATTATAAGTTTTATTACATTTTAAATGACATAATATGCAGTAATAACATCATGCAGACTGGCTGCATCTAACCCCTCCACAGGGTGCAGCATTACAAAACACTACCAGAGGCTGGAAAAGGCTGCTCCTTAGGACAAATCATAAAAGCTCAAGAGAAAGAACTATAACACCAGAGCAAGAGCAGCAGAGGTCTACTACACAAGTCCCACTGCAGGAAAAAAGCTGTGAGGAATGTGTACTGCGGTGAGTTTGGTCTGGATCCTCCCAAATCCAACGAATGACAGAGATCCCGTGAGACTTACAGACAGATACACAGGCCACCAACAGAGGTCTAGAGTCCAGTTAGGCTAAATCACGAGAGAAGAGAGGCAGGGGGAATTTGGAGGTAAAAGAGAAGCTAGTAAATAGAACATTTTAGTTAATTCTGGGCTTTGATCCCAAGGGATTTCTGAAATGACAGGATGCTTTTCCATAAAAACATGGCTCTAACATGTGACTGTGACAGTGTGGGTATGAGGTGAAACTGTATACAATTATATGCAGTGTTTTGCATGAACATGCTAAAAGAGCATGCTCTTTGAACACTCATATTTTTGGTGAACAAAGAACTGGAGGTATGCTATTATATCTATGGCAAATGCCTTAAATCATCAAGTGTCGATGACGCTGGTGTTGTATTGAAGATCGCTTCCTCATCGATATGTGTTTGCCCTACATAGGAGGGACACAGGAGGAAAACACTACTTTTTGGGGGAACAGACTGTGACACAACACAAGCATGGCCGGTGAATTGACAACAAAAAGCAGACCAGGAATTTACTGTAAAACAGCCCTAATGTAATACACCAAATTCAAACTGACAGAACATATTTTTCGATCAACAAATCACTGATTAAAAGAAAAAAAAAATCTGTTAATTTGTATTGTTTGTGTTAGGTTATCATGTAAAACAAGGTAACCAATTATCCAATGGTTTTCAATAGCTATGTTTCCATCCAAAAGCGATTTGAATCATTGGGAAATGCATATTAAAAGAAATATGAATCCTGTGTGTTTCCATTAAATATATGGACTTTGGTGAAAACTACGAATTCGCGCAAGTTTTCCGCAGAACCGGAAACAAAACAAGTCTCGCATTCTTCTTCTTCTACGTTTTCTGGCGGTTGGCAACCAGCTTGTAAATGCATTACCGCCTTCCCGACCCGGAGTGTGGATATCACCATGGAGAGAGGTGCGCTACGTCAGACTTAATTCGAACATAACTGTTTCCATCCCCCGTTTTGCAAATCAACATTTTTTCGAATCAACCAAAACCCAGCTAAAACGAGCGTATTTTAGTTTGTGCGAATCAGGGGATTTTAATTCGAATTTTGGCGTTTCCATCATAATTTTCCGATGCGATACGTCAGTGTGTACAGAGAGCAAAAATTCAAAACTGAATTAATGTTACAATCACATGACATCTAATTTGACTGAACAGCCTGCTTTTCAGAATTATTCAAAGTATTGCAGACCAGTTAACTGTGTTTAAACACTTCATATGCACACAGAGCACACCATATTTCCACCAAGTAAGTATTTAACTAAACATTTTATTGCGTCACTGTCATCTTCATGGTCAAACTGGCTGACACTACAACTGTAATGCACCCATATACTGGCATTTAAATAGTGTTAACAAAGGGTATATATACTGATCGGCCAAAACATTAAAACCACTGGCGGATGAATTGAATAACTTTAATCATCTCGTTACAACGCAATGTTCTGCTGGGTGACATTGAGTCCTGGCATTCGTGTGGATGCCACTCAAAAGGCTACACCCAAAATATACCATTGTGGACCAAGACACCCCCAGAGGTCTTGTGTCCATGTCTTGACATGACCAAGGAGGCCCCACCATGAATAAGGGTACCTCTAGGGTACAAGCACATCCCATGAATGCTTGATCAGATTGGGATCTGGGGAATTTAAAGGCCAGGTTGACACCTTGAGCTGTTTGTCATGTTCCTGGGGCCACTCCTGAGCAGTTTTTGCAGTGTGACATGGTGCCTTGTCCTGCTAGGGGGGAAATTCTGACGGACAACAATGTAATTTAAGGACCTGGAAAGTCCCTATCGGGCAGACGGGAGTGGTGGATGGGTCCAACAACACCAGACTTTCTCCCAGTAGGCCAGAGTTCACTTCCTGTGTGAATGTAGAGCCAAACCATGATGTATTTTTCTAAATCTAACCACCTGTGTTTGTTGTACAATTAATTAAACGTAAATACGCTGTGTTTTATCAGTGTTAGAGGTTAATTTTTAAAGAGAATGTTCACATCTAATGAGCAGAAACTGTACATTTCCTTCGAAATGGAAGTGTATTTTGAAAAGACACAATGCATGTAACAGGCTTAAATTGACATGGCATCCCAGAACATCAACAATAGATGAAGGGGGACACCTAGCGCAAAACAATCAGAAGATTACATTGTAGCAAGATGATCAATGTTATTCATTTCAACCGCCTGTGGTTTTAATGTTTTGGCTGATTGGTTTATTGCCAAGGTTGGGAAATAAAGGCTGGTCCGTAGAGAAAATTTTCAAACTTTGCAGATGGTCACTTAGCGCCTGGACAGTGTAGATCCTGGTACAAATGAATATTTGATGGAGTTTTATGAAAAAATCATTACAGATTTCATTGGGAAAAAAATACATTTTTACACAAATGCACCCATCAGGTCTAAAAAAACAAGTCCTAACATCAGCCACATCATTAACAAGTTTGAAATGACACACTGAGTTGAAGCATGCAACCAGTCTTGGGAAATCTGAATGATGATCACAAACCTAGAAAGAAAGAAAGAAAGAAAGAAAGAAAGAAAGAAAGAAAGAAAGAAAGAAAGAACTGAAGACATGAAGATAAACCCGTTTTATGTTTTGGGACTGTGAACTTAGTTTAAAATTCAAATTGTTAATTATGAACATGAACTGAATTATTTTAATGTGTGTAAACTGATCTTCGAGCTAGTTCTTGTTAATGGTGTACGTGCACAACACTGATTATATGTGCAATGAAATATACACCTGCCGTGCTGGAGCTCTGACCTCCAGTCTCCTCTGGAATGTTTGCAGCAGGGAGAGGGCAAAGAGGAGAGCCAATGGAATTCCTCAGCTGAACACACAAATGAGAAGGCCATGAGATCCTATATGTTTACAGAGTAACTAAACTCTTCATCGTGTGTCATTCACATTCATCTTTGCCGTTATTTCAACATTTCTGAAAACATATCACAACTACAAGGTTCAATAAACAACACTGAGTGAAGTAACACTATTTTAAAGAGGCGGCACATTAAAGTACTTTGCAAGATTTAATCAAAATGACAACAGGACAACAAATAATCTAAACCTACATTTTACCCTTAGTATAAGGCACTGGATTCTGCTGAGCTAATAGTCTGAGTATGAGCAGTGTCATACTCCCTGATTATACTGTATCATAAACTATCTAATGAAAGCAGGAGGACATAAGTAAACACTCTCTGTAAACGTTGCTTACTTTGTCATATGTGAGACTGGGAGTTAATTGCTAGGAGGACAGTGATGTGTGCTCAGGCAGGCTGCTCAGGCTGCAGGACTTTTGGAACAAACATAACAGTCCTTTCTAATCCCTCAGTGCTCTGACTGCATTAACATGGTTTATGTAATGATACAGTGAGGTGCTGACTGTGAGACTTAGGCCTTATTTTCCTACAACTGATATTACAAATAGACCTCTTACGTTAAGATAACGCATCTGTATTTATAAGATGGTGAAAGTTACAGAACCAGTTGTTTAAGGTCAGGTCAATATTGTACAGTTTGTCCCTTCTCAGCCTGGTTTCATAGTAATACCTGAAATGGACACGAAGTTTAAACAATGAATTATATGGTGGTGGTGTCAAAATGTGTTAAAATTACAAGCTGGCAACACAAAAACAATGGTAACACAAAGTCAGTGAGGCTCCTCTGTTGTAGTGAACACACAAATCAAGTATTAAGAGCAAGAATGTCCATGTAGTACGGGTGGGAGTGGTGGCGGATGGGTCAAACAAACATGGACTTCTAACAAGGAGACTGCTGTTTGTGTCAATGTAGTTATGTGATTTTACGTAACTATACAAAGTAAGTACTTTTACTGTATGTCTCGTAGAAATTTATTTTACAATCTTTTTCTAAACTTAACCAAGTAGTGTTTTGTTCACTAAACCTTACCAAGTTTTTTTAAACCTACCCAAACTGTGACTGTTTGTAATAGACTTTGCATTGGCATTGTTTTCATGTTGCCAGCACATAATTTTATCACATTTCATGCCCACCACCACATAATGCATTGTTAAAAAGTTGTGATTATTTCATGAATTTCTGTGAGACATTTTTGGAAAAGGAGACCCGGCTCTTTTCTTATGTCTTAGTGTGTGGTGATTTAAATGTCAAAAGTGTGTCCTTCAGATTGTTATCCAAACAATTGGATGTCATATCAAACATGCTTTTTATATCTCAAGTCAGGATAAACCAAAGAAGTCCTCATGCCTAAATGAAAGAAAATTGATGTATCAGTACCTTCCAAAACAAGCCATATGACTATTCAACCCAACTGCCAGAATTAAATGTTGACCTTTTCATATTTCTGCCGACCACGGATATGTAACATTTGTATTTTTCATATGTAGCAGATTTATTGAAACTTTTGACGATTCTTTACATCTCGTCTTTAAATTTCATGTTGTCACAATGCTGTGGCTAATGTGTGGTTAGGCTTAGGCACAAAAAATGCTTGGCTACAGTAGGTTTAGGAAAAGAGTTAGGGTTAGGGTTGTTTTGACAAAATACCCAGTTTGATCTTTACAAGCTTGGCTGGAAATGTCCCAATGTCTGTTTAAAAAATACTTGGTTTTGTTGATCTTGAACAATGGTCTGCTGCTTAGTAGCCATCTTTGCTAGGTATCCCACCATCCCCTCCTCCTCCTGATGAGAAACCCAGCTCATATGCATGTAATCTGAACTACATCACTTTTTACACGTTAATATGATGGGTATGAAACATACAAATATAATATCCATGGTTTTAAGAAGCATACAATGCCAACATTTTATTCTGGCAACTGGGCTGGACTTTTACAAAAATGATCCACATCAGTGTTTTATGATCTGCCACCTCTATAGTTAAGGTCTGGTACTTTGGAGTATATGTTTACATAAAACTACATACAGAATGTGGATTTTGTTCTCTATCATTTCCTTTAGAGTCACAGTAGTAAAGGATCTCTTGATGGCCGTGAACAGGAGGAATGATCACAGCAAGAAAAACTTGTTTCAAAGTTCATATATCGGACCATTGTTTTAAAATAGACTTGCAAAATTGTTAACCCGTTCTTTAAGACTTTTGGCTGTGTCCCTGGCTTTAACTGGTCTTGTTATGAGCCATGAAGCAATTATTTCCCATGTATGTTCCCCATACATTCATATGGAATCATTTCAACTGCACAAATATGTTCCCTCTGTATTCATCAAATGTCAAGAATGAAGCATTAAACTTATGGCAGGAATTCTACATCTACTTTCCAAAACCAAGAAACTAGTTTAGTCATAAACAGCCTAGCTCATGCGGTATTACCACAACACAGAGGGAGTCCTTCCTGTTGTTCACTGGACACTCTCCAGCAGAGTGGGGCTGAGGTCTTTGAGTGCATATGTATGTTTCCTCTGTTACGTGATTACATCCACATTCCCCACCCACATACAAATAGCTCTCTGTCTTCGCTGCAGAGACTTATTCCATCCTGCTGACTAATCAGAGCGAGTGAAGTGAGAGGATGTGAGGGGTGATGACTTTGTTTTTGAAAGCTACTGCCCTATTAGCATAAAAAAAATTATTCCACAGATTACTGTCTTGCCTACATGCTGTAGTTAAAGGTATTCCCAGAAACGTCTTCAATAGACTCATATTACACTGAGTGATATCTCACACTAAGCATCAATAAGGTGAGGTTGCTATTGTAATATTTACCCGTTTTACACAGCCTGTTTAAGGCGGAAATGTTGCGCTGTTATCCCGCCTCATCATTTTTTTTAATTGGTATGATTGCGAAATGGGGGGACAGAGTTGTCTCACCTCTAAGACTCCAGTGGAGGTAGTAACGGTGCGGAATCAATGTCTGTGTAAAAGGGACAGCCGGCAGGATGGGACAGGTGTGACGTTTTGACGACTTATGTGTGCAACCCACCGCCTGGAGATTTAAAAAGCAGCTAGAAACATTTAGCAGCTAACTCAAAGAAGAACAGCAACCAAAAATGGTGCAAATTTGGGAAGCAGAGGATGAGATCAACCGCCATATAACAGGGAGGGTAAATGATAGTTATTGCCATGTTATGCCACAGTTAAGAGAGCTCTGCCAGACATGTATGTTATATGTCGCACTAGACGCAGACGCTGTTGTGTTGCATGCTGCCTCTTTTTCTTCTGGATCATTGGCATGCTATCTAAAATCACACACTGGGGCAGCATTATGTTGCCGTTGTTTGGCTCTGTATAAATAAGCAAAGCCAACATGATGAAAGGTCATTGTTGCGGCCCTATCACAGCCTCTGCGATAGGGCTGATTTGCCCAATCTGCTCAGGATGTTTTTATTCCGTTCATCAGTGAAATACAGTTAAATCAAATTTCTTTAGTTCCTATGTTTTTATAAAATTCAAAGATAAACTCCAAGGTTTTGTTTGTGCATGTAAAAACACTTTAAAGTGTCCTCATTTCCTCTCAGCTCACTGCTGATATCTTGAAACTCAATCATGATTTGTGAACTGGAGAACATTATTTGACTGGAGAGCTATTTGGTGCTTTAAAATATTATGGACTATATCTTAAAGGAAGTTTTTAGATTAAAAAAAGCATTAGGTTAAAATGTTAAAGATGTTTAAGATTTGTGTAAATTGTTAGCAGCCAGCATTGAGCAGAATGTGAGTGAACTCTGAGGAGTGTCAATGGAATGACCTGATAATCACTGCAGGCATTTAGGCATCAGAGTGTAAAAGGATATCATGGCCATGTCACACTAACATGTAGACATGAACCATTCCTATTACAGGAATGATCAGGCCACAGGGAGTTGATGGGTCATTAGGAAGAACAGTCAACATCAGTCAGGTGGAGTGGTGGTTGTAGTAGCCAGGGGGTTATCTCTAGGTCTGAGAGATGAACACAATGCAGAAGTGCTTTAAACCTGAATCCTTTCTACTGGCCAGCAGGGGGCGACTCCATCGGTTGAAAAAAAGGTCAGATGGTATACAAGTCTGTGAAAAAATGACTCTTATTCTCACTTGGTTTATTACCTCGGTAAATATTTCCTTTATACGTTCATTGTCTCAAACACTAGTTTCAAGTCTTCTTCAGTACAGCATGATGTTCATTTTGTGAATTACGGTCCTGTTTAGAACACAATAGGTGATAAAGCAGGGTATGCTTTTGGGCGTGGCTAACTTGTAATTGACACATGACTACCATGTCCTCAGGTTCTCAGTCCAGCCCTTTCTTACACCCAACTCAACAAATACCATTGCTTTGTCGGCGGACATCAGTGCCAGACCCGGACACACCTAGACACTCTTTGCTATGGTGTGATACTTTCCAATTATCTGCTTGGTCAGTAGTTGGGCTGCTGACAGGTTTTGATCTGATTCCCTAAAATAAACCTGCTCTGGAGCAGGTTAGCTGTATGACATAGGTTATCATGGTGATTTTCTTCATGATACCAGACCTGAGTTAATCCATAAGATGGCTCGCCTACTTGGTACAGGGCTGTATGCATTGTATGGCAGGTTAACTTGACCTTAAACCCTGGTACCATGCCAGTTTTCCCAGATTCCCATTTCAACCATGGGATATAATCAGTTCTACAACATTCGTTCCAGACTCAAACACAACAGTGCTATCCAACACTCTCATTGTGGGTCCATAGGTCAGAGGATG
Organism: Epinephelus moara; assembly: GCF_006386435.1. NCBI lineage: Eukaryota > Metazoa > Chordata > Actinopteri > Perciformes > Serranidae > Epinephelus > Epinephelus moara. Next base: position 9,575,406 of record NC_065517.1, on the reverse strand, counting down.
TTAGTAATTTAAATACATATTCACAAAGTCTGTCATGTCCAAGATTAGGACAGCCCACTAACTGAATAGAGACAGATCATGGTCATTTCAATGCCAAAATAACAGTTGTTAATGAAGGTATGTTCTCTGAAATATGAAGAAAAACAAGAAAAAGGAAAATAGAACTGGAAAGCAGAAGTGAAATCAGTTTACTACTGGATACTGATACTGTGTGAATGAGAGGAGCTGGTGAGAACAAAAACATCATGTTTAGTTTGTCGAAATCACACCCTTAACCCTCACACACACACACACACACACAGTGGCAAGCACTTTATTTTTGTTCCCTGGAGCACTAAACAAGCAATTAGTCGTGACTTGAAAACTTTATGATGAGAAAAAGCTGTCGTAAAAAAACATTGGTCACATTCATTTCACTCCGAGGCACCAAAACAAATGTTTTAATTGCATTGCCATCCCTTGTTATAGCCAAACCAACACACTAGATACAAAAACAACATGGTGATCCATGTGCCAACCCCCCACCTCCACTCCCCTTCCTTAGTCCACACTACCAGGAATAACATGTGGTGAAGAAACGCTGAATTCTGGTAATGAATCCTTTGTTGGTCTAAAAGTGGTCAAATTCAAATACATTGAGTCAAAGAAATACTGGCATCAGCCTATTCAAAAACAGTTTTTTTGATTGCTGTTTTTGAATGTTGTCATAAACAAACCTAAATTTCCAGACAGAATACCAAATATATGACCTCAGTGTCCCCAGTGCTTCGGCCCTGCGACTGAACAAGTCAGAGCACAAAAACAAATACACGAACACAGACGCAGAATGTTAACGCAGCACAACAAGAGCTGCGGTCTGAATGTTGTCATTAGGGGGCGCTTTAGTTCGAAAGAGATAGCTGATCGTTTGGGTTTGGGCTCACTTCCACCCAGAAGAACCATGACTCACCAGTTCGACGAAGCTGTAGCTGAACATGTCTGTGTGTGTCAGCATATTTATGACACTTCGTCAACTCTTTGCCAACACTTGGAATGAGATTACAACTGCTCTGATCACAGATAAAGAAAATCTTTGAGAAGCTCTATATCGCCCCCTTGAGGACTGCTGTGTGTTACATTCACTGGAGCGTAAGGGTGCAAGCTGAATTTGTTCACCTAGGTTGCATGTCTGTGCCAGCTGGTCCAGGCACTGTCATTTGTATTAACATACTTGCATGGACCATGTTTGTACCTAAAACTGGAAAAAACACACTGGCTGACGTAGATTTATGTTGAAACAAGTAGTATAAGTATAGAAAGATTACCAGTAGAGAGCGTTTATTACAGCTGGTGGCCAGTGCTGCTTGCTGTTCAAAGGCTGACACACACACACACACACACACACACACACACACACACAAATAAAGATTCTGTACGCAGAGTGTATCCCCAGAGGACATACACAGGTCATCCATGTCAGCTATCAGCCTGCAGGCAGACAGGAAGTGGCTAAATGACCGCCATTCCGTATCTGCTGTGTGTTTACACTGATGTAACTGCTACACCCACACACTGCCTTGCATCTGCCCCACTTTACACTATCATTATAAAGTTTCTGTATACAAAAAAAAAAAAAAAAAAAGATTTAGCTGTAACATTGTCACACAGTGAGGATGGGCTAACTACTGTATGTAAAAACTGAGCTCCTACGTAATACACATTAACACATGGAGCAACAGCAGGAGTTGCATGGCTGTGCTGGATTGTGTAATACAACCCGAATTCCAAAAAAGTTGGGGCATTGTGTAAAATGTAAATAAAAACAGGATGCAATGATTTGTAAATCCTTTCTGACTTACAGTATATGTGTGTGTGTTTATATACATATTAGTCAGTGGTACAGAGCGCGAGAGAGATGAACACACACACACACACACACACACACACACACACACACACACACACACACACACTCACAAACACACAACAAAGACAGAGAGAGAGAGAGACAGACAGACAGACAGAGTGGGCAAGGGTACACACACGCAAACAGTGAGAGATACCCATGATGGAAAAACAGCCCCAAATGTGACGGAGACAACAGCTGGGAGCAGAAGCGCTTGTTGACTGGCGTGGAGAAATGCGCGTCTGATGTGAACGGGCTCGCGCGAGAATTTCGGTGCGTTGCACTTCGCAGCACTTCGTTGGCAGTGTGGCCCTGGCGTAAGTCGTCACTTATTGCTTTGTCAGTGGCCTTTCACATCTACATATTATGCACTAGGTATCCTTTTGCGTCTGCTGCTGACATTCCAGGATGTCCTACCAACACTGGAGCATCAACAAAACCATATAATTGGGTTTAGGCAACAAAAGCATGTGGTTAGGTTTAGAAAAAACATCTTGTTTAGCATTTGAAAGGCAAAAACCAAGTTCCCGCTTGAAAGTCATGGGTTTTTTGGACCCATCCACCACCCCTCCCACCTGCCTATGGACACTTTCCAACTCCTTGTATCACGTCGTTACAGGCAGTGTTTCAACCTGATGCCGTCCAGCGGCGTATCATACCACCGCAACAGTGGAGTATGTGTGCTTGTCTCTCTTGCTCCCTATTCAGAATCTGATGATTTCTATCATATGTAATCTATCCTTTAAATTGTTCATAATAGAAAATGTGTGTGTTTCTTGCTAGTTTTGCTCACAACATGGGAAAAAAATAGACCAGAAACAGAATCTTTTGCTGGATTGTGAACCTTGGCACATCCAGTATGAACAGCACAACTGGTTAACATGTGAACAAAAAGGAAGCAGGCAGTGCTCTATGGAAAATCGGCACGCTTCATGGCACTACATGTCCAGCGTGAACAGGCATTACACAACACTACAGCAATGTCTCTATGAAACTATATAACGAAACAGCATCAGTGTCTCTATTTGTTGACTCAGACAGACAAGGCCGTACGAGCTGTGTGTGTTCACCAGCTTGGTATTGCCTTGGCTTGTTGGGGACAATGAATAGAATGCATTTCAGGACCGCATAAACTCCAGTTATTTCTCCTGCCTTTCAGACTCTAGTAAGGCTCAAGCTTAAAAAACACTGGATGCTACATTTCCATTTCCAACATGCAGCTTGATAGCATCTTGTTAACAGCCCCACACTGCTTGGTAAGTACACACATGTTTCAAATTCTACACCTTTTGTAAAGCAGGTTTTCTGTTATAGATTTTTTATCTTCGAAGCTGGGCTAAGATAACCTTGATAACGTCACTATGACGTCATTAGACTTTCAACTCTAGACAAAGCTCCTCCAGAACCACAGAGGACATATAAACTGTGTTTATGTCAACTGTTTTCACAGGTTTATCAGGAGTAAAGAGCAGAAAACTGCTGCTGCTTATCACAAAAATCTGAGTTTAATTACAACTACAATTTCCATTAAAAGACAAAACCCAACAACTAACTGATCTTGCTAACTGGTATTGTATGTGCATGTCAAGCCTGATGGTCTGAAAACTATCAAAGACACATTAATGAGCCACAGCATACTGGCTGACGTTAATGCAGTCAAGTGCAGTCTATTCTGAAACAACCGTGTTCAGAACTTCAGTTCTGATGTCAGGATCAGAAGATCGCACTGCTCATGGGTGCGCAGTTCTTTGTTTACACAGCTTTGATGGCTAGAGAAAAAATAAACAGGGGAAAAAGTATGTCACCCACTGCAGCAACATGGCTCTTCTATTGGGCGAAAGTGCAAAACCTGGCTTGCTTACAATAAAATAACAGACTTCTGTGACTGCAAGTACTTCAGTATGAGAATCACATGAAACAGACAGAATAAGCCCTTCAACTGTGTACAGCAGTCAGTAAAGCCTTTTACCATGTATTATTAGATTAAAATAAACACTCTCATGTGCTAACAGCACTCAGAACCCTCAAGACGGATCAGTGTCTGAGGCCTTCAGGGTGAAAAACCAGACACCATAACATACACACACAGTTAAGGTTGCACTTGTTAACATTTAAAGACATTGACTACATTCATTTCCTAACCCTTACACTTAACTTTAACCCTTACCTTCTTAACATAAAAGTTATAAGTGAAGGTTTGGCTTCAAGGATGGGTAACAGGGCATAGGCCCAGGGGCCTCCTGGCCTTCACCTGCAAAATGTCACTCAAATGAATACATATTAATCAGGAAGAGACTCAAAATTGCCACAAAGACATGCAAAGGAACTGTAAAGGGGCACAAAATTACCAAAAAAAGACACAAATATGTCACAAAGGTACAAAATTGCTTCAAAGAGCCACAAAACAACTACAAAGAGACAAAATGAGCAAAAAAGACAAAAATATACATCAAGGAGACACACAATGACTTCAAAGAAACGCAAAACAACTACAAAGAGATAAAAAGCACCTACAAAGGGTAACAAAACAACTACTAAGAGAAACAAAACAACCAAACAGGACACATATTTACCTTAAGGAGACACAAAATAACTTCAAAGACACATAAAACAAATATAAAGAGATGCAAAAGAACTACAATGGGACAAACTGACTACAAAGAGAAACAAAACAATCAAAAAGGACACAAAATTAACATAAAAGAGACACAAAATGATTACAAAGAAACACAAAACAACAAGGTCACACAAAATTACCACAAAGAGATGCAAAGGAACTGTAAAGAGGCACAAAATGACCAAAGAAAATACACAAATATGTCAGACACAAAATCGCTTCAAAGGGACACAAAACAACTACTAAGAGAAACAAAATGACCAAAAAGGACACAAATTTACATCAAGGTGACACAAAATAACTTCAAAGAGACACAAAACAACTAGATTGGGATAAACTGACTACACAGAGAAACAGAACGATCAAAAAGGACACAAAATACCTCTAACAGACACAAAATGAACTTAAAGAGACACAAAATGATTACAACGAAACTCAAAACAATGACAAGGTCACACAAAATTACCACAAAGGGATGCAAAGGGATTAGAAAGAGACAAAATGAGTTAAAAAAAGAAAGACACAAATATGTCACAGAGACACAAAAAGACTTCAGAGAGGCACAAAACAACTACAAGGAGACAAAATGAGTAAAATAGGACACAAATATGTCACAGAGACACAAAATCGCTTCAAAAGGACACAAAACAATTACTAAGAGAAACAAAATGAACCAAAAAGGACACAAATTTACCTCAAGGTCACACAGAATAACTTCAAAGCGACACAAAACAACTATAAAGTGAAACTACAATGGGATAAACTGTCTACAAAGAGAAACAAAACGAACAAAAAGGACTTAAAGAGACACAAAATGATTACAAAGAAACCAGTGGCGGCTGCGAGGGATGGTTCGCCCAGGGTGTAAAACTAGCCAGGCCCGCCTCTGCTGATACCATAGAACCACAGCAAAACACACCTCAAAGATTTTCAGATGGGTTTAAACACCCTAACCCTTGTTTACAGTGTGTAACAGTGAAAATTAGCTATATGGCTTATGGAAATAAAAAACTCCAGAACGCATGTTGCCTACGTCGTTGTGAGCATTTATACTTGTGTGGTGGTGTGTCTGTGTCACTCTGCAGTTACAGCTCCAAACCACTAGTCGGCGGCGGAGGTTTCTGTGCAGTGCTATTAAGTTAAGTTGTTTCAAAACACACATTAAACATGGCTTAATAGTGACAATTTCAAACACAAGTACACAAATCAGCTTCACTATAACTCGCAGCATTCACAGACAAACACTTATGTTAATCTGGACACATTTTCCCCACAAATACAACATGCTAACGTTATTAGCACGAGCCTATGGCATTTTAACATGCTAACGTTATTAGCACGAGCCTATGGCATTTTACATTGTGTAAATTAGCCTAGCAACTAGCAATCTTTTCCTCTTCTCAAATAAAACCACAAGGTTCACTGACAAAACAACTGTCATACTAAACACGTATATATATATATATATATATATATATATATATATATATATATGTAAATATCCTGATGGGACTGTGCTTGAAATGCGAAGCGCTGTCAATCACAAAGCGGTTCAGCCTTTTAGACAATTCTTCCAATCATCATGCATACACCGAGCGTCCTCTCCCGCCTACCGCTCCATTAGATCCCAGGGAAGCTAAGCCTCCCTGGAAGTGACGATTTTGTCGCATTTATCTAATGACCATCGGACGTTGCTACATGAAAAAAACCTGCTCAGCACTCTCTCATAGGAATGCTTGGAAGCTCCGCGTCCGCTGTGCTGACACGAGAATGTATGACAGGGAGGTCGCGTTTGAAAACTGGTGATAAACAGCTGACGTTTGAACATCATAGTCATGATGTTAAAGCATCCTAGCGCACATTTAATGCAATGTAAATTCAATAGTGCATATTTGACCATTTCTTCTATGAAATTCTAGGGGAAGTTCAGCCTCCCTTGTTGTCTCAGAGCAATCGCCCCTGAAAGAAACACAAAACAATGACAAGGTCACACAAAATTACCACAAAGAGAAACAAAACCACAAAATATGCTGAAAACTACAAAGAGGTGCAAAACAACAACAACAAGAAAAAAGTCAGCACAAATTCTGAAGGAGAGCAAAAGGTGGGGCCTTTTGCGTGTCTGTGCCCTAGGGCCTATTGCCTCATAGTTTTGTCCATCATTCATTTCTGGGATAATTATATTGTTCTCACAGAACTTGTATGTGAGATCTGGGAACATGATGACATCACTGAAAAGAAGAAACACAAGCAGTCGGATGATCAGATAGGTTGGAGACAAATCCCATGATCACAATGAGTGAATCACAATGATCATCAATAGCTCCAGGACTACTGAGTGCCATGACTTCTGATGAAGAAGATATCCTCAGGTTGAAAGCTTCGCAACAGGTGAGTAAGTGCGCACTGCTGTTAACAAGGTGTCGACTGAAACAGTTCATTTCAACAGACACTACATGTACCAGTGCACAACTGAGCAAGTTCCACATAAGAGCAGTTAGGTAGTGGGAGGTAATACTCCACACACGCACACACACGCACACACACACGCACACACACGCACACACGCACACACACACACACACACCCTCAAACATACAATCTGTTGTTCAAATCATAATTACTGATCCTTTCTTATGAAACTTTTGCCACATTACAACATTTTTCACTCATTCAGTTATCAGTGTTGTCACAGAGCTGCTAACAAGTTAAAAGCTAACATAACAGATGACATGTTGTTTCTGTCATTTTTAAGACAATATTTAATTATTGTCTGAACATCAGGCCACATCTCAGGCTGCCAAATCTGATCCTATCTGAACTGACTTCATCCGTTTGGTTCGTGTCTGTCTGGCATGGGTAATTGTTTCTCTTTCTTTTGCTTTTCTATAAAATTATGAGTGTCAGCAAAGGCAGCTGAACAAACACATTAATCACTAGAAAAGAACAAAACACCAGTCAGACACAATTAGATTATTATTAGATGGTGGGTAAGGTATGCTTATTTAACGCTGCCTTGGTCAAGATAAAAAAAAGAAAAAGTGTTGTGTTACTGTAAGATCTGTATTTCTTCATAAACCTGCTATCATTACCAGGACTGTTATGTTGGGAAGCTTAAATTTAATTAGCTTACAAATTTGCACAACTTCCACTGACATATCAGGCCGGCTATCTGAACTATGGTTTCTCTCAAATCTTATCATCTGTAACCCTTAAGATGTTCAGTATGTCAAACTCCACATTCAATACTATTGATTGTTGGCTTTTTCCAGCAATAGACATTTAATGTATTTGCATTCCTTCAGTAGCTTCTGTGTTGCTAGTAGAGTCTGTCTTCATCCTGCAGGATTCAAATCATGTCCAAAAGCACAGACTCACAGAGAATGATACATTCATTTACTGCAGCAGTGAAAACTGCAGTTGTTTGAACGGCCACTTGAAGCTGGCTGCATAAACCAGTCAATCGCCATAGATGCCCATGTTAAAGTAACCAAATTTACAGCAGAAATAACTATGTTTACAGCCTGGTACAAAAAACGGTTTTGGCCTCCATGACAACTGTATTATATAACTCACCTGCTTACATTTTATATATTACATAATCACGGGTGGAGCCGCTTTGAGTGACAGGCTGTCTGTCGATAGTGTCCTCAGCTTCTCAGATCCACCCCTCACTCCTCCACAGTTTCAGCCTCTTGCCCACATATGGTCACTTTTGGCTGCAAAAAGCCAAGATGGCGACAGCCATAGCGCTGAACTTAAGGCTTCAAAATGGACTCCACGAACCAATGGGTGATGTTACAGTCACAAAGTCCATTATGTTTTTACAGTCTCTGGTTTTAACACACTGTTTTTTTATACTGTTAAAAACACATTCAGAGCAAAGTGATTGCAAATTTAGTGCATTTTTGCGGCAACCATATTGAAACATAATTCAGTTCAGTAAATGTATGTTGCAATAACAATACTGTAATATAGAAATTCCTCTGGAAAAGACTTAAGAAAACCATAAAATAACCAAATAAGATCATCTGCATTTGGATGATCCAGTTACCAGATAGTCACAGGATTTCATCATATTCATAAAAAATCCTGTTTAAGCAGTCATTGCCATGAAGCAGTCTTACAATAATCATTCATTACCAAAATTATTATTTACTTAGATTTTGAGCTTCACTGTGCACAATGATGTGTGTGTAGAGTTTGACACTGGAAAAGCTGTTTTCACATTCATGTGTTGACAAGGGAAAGTTTCTCTGTGTTCACCTGGTTACTGCAACACATGGACATACAGTATGAGCAGGATTTTGTGACATCACTACTAGTTTGGGAGCCATTTGTGGTTCAATTTGCAAACGTGTAATGTGTAACATTGCATCACCGTGCACATACACTAAGAATTTCAATAAAGTACACAAAACACCTTGTGTCCAGTATTGATAGCAAAAAGTATTTGAATATTCATAGATGCTGTAATTTTGAACCAAGAAGAATATGTTGATGTATTTTTAAGAATTTTTATAAAATTGGAAGAATAAACCACATTAGACACAAATGTATGTATGCCTTCTGAGTGAGAATTATTGCCCGTGTTATGGTCGAATTAGCTTATTTTGAGACACGTATTGGAAGTGAGATTAACTGTTTGGCCAAGATGCTTGTTGGTAACACATGAAAAAGTGGCTGTATTAGCCAGTGCTTGTTAGCATTCAGAAAAAAACCCTGTAACACCAAACCAGCTGTGCGTAAAAGTTACTGAAGCTTACCTGTGATGCAGTGTGAGAGTGCGAGCCACACACAGTTGTCTCCGTCTCATTTTAACCGTTAACTGACAGTGATAACTTGTGTCTTGATATTTGCCAGTGCTCAGCTATCAGGAGGAAACAGTTCCTCTCTGCAGCTGCAGCTCTAAACAAACACCTTGATAATGTGCCTGCATGTTATACACTCAGAAGCCTCCTGGTTTAATTATGCCAGACAGTCAGACACCCAATATCATGCAACACCATGAGCTCTAATTCATATTGAATTTTACTATCTGAAGAAGCCACAGCTGATGCTTGCAGTCTGGCACAGATCAACGCCCCATGTGCAGGAGGGCAGGATTGCCTAGATTTTTCAAAATAATATTTGAATTTGGTGCATGGATGTGTTTATGTGTCGGGACAACATGATGGTGTTAGTGTGCAAGCTCCTGAGTGTTATTCCAGGCCAGGTGAATGCGGAGCATGAGAGCAGCTCGGGGGAAAATGAAAACATCTGCCAGTGGTAGATCATTGTTCCATATGTTTGGAGTGAACACCTCCTATTATTGTTGTATTAAGAGATTCAGGGGGGGGTCAGGCCTATGTGAAGCTTATTCTCCAGTGTGTGAGAGAGGTTCTGACCTTGAGGTGTGGTGGTAGCTGCTGTGATTGAGGGTGGAGAGAGTTCAATGGTGTTATATATGTTCTTCAGGTCATAAACAGCAGCTTTTTGGGTGTCAGCTTTATTATCAGTGCACTTGCTCACGCTCTTAAAATAATTGGTATGGTGGGAAAACACAGAGGTTGGGCTGGGTTTCCTACAGACAGCTCTGCTGTAAGCTGAATGCCATATGAGCACTTTGTTTCACAGTAAGTGGATCCAGTGTAGAGCTTTGATTCTCTGCCTGGTTGGGTCCAACTTCACTCACTAGGTTTTTTAAGGCTGTGATTTTACCTTACTTAACCTGCCTCAGGTAGACATGTGCAAGCTGTGACTGGGGGCCACAAATACACACCGCATTTGTTTTAATGCTTGAGAAGTTTAAAAGGTGTAAAACCACCATGTTGTCTAGAACAGTTTGCTCTGGGGTTGAGCCAGTGTAAATATTTTCAATCCAGTTTGATATCAAGTCGGTATACCAAATTTTAGGAGGTGTCGCAACATGTCCCAACAGCAAATGAATGTTGCATCATGGATCATCGGAGCTCTCTGTCCAAAGTGAATAATCGAATATGCTCTTATTTCATGTAACCACGTAAATATCAGCTGTTTGCTCCAGATTAGACTGCAGACGTAGCCACTTAAAAGATGGGTGAGTAGCCTACTTGCTACCCTTCTACTTTGTAACCTCACTTTTTAAAGCAGAAAACATGTTTTATATTGTGGTATTTACTGTAGATAAAATACAATATAGCCAACAGCAAGTAGCCTAGCTTGTTATTAGCAAAAGTCATTTAGCTCACCAGCCAGCTGACTCCTGATTTAGGTTAAAGAAGGTGTTGGGTAGATATTTCCTCATTTTACCTTCATGAATCAGCTGTTCCTCATCCATGGCGGAGCTTTTAAAGATATTATATACAGAAACACAGTGTCTAAAAGATACAACAACAGCAACAGTTATTTAGGACACCTCTCACCTTAAAGTCCAAAATGTTGCCATTTTGGCGCAGTTTAAGGCCATGTCCACACGGAGACGAGATTAGGTGTATCCGCAAAGGTTTTTTTATCGTATAGACCTTTCGTAAAGACGGAACCAGCATTTTAGGAGCCCAAATATGCCAACTTTTGAAATCGGGTTCCAGAGTGACAACACAGTACGCCTCTTTTCTGAAGTGATGACGCCATAACCCCACCTCTCCCTTAGCCCGCACGCGCTAGACGTGAAGGCGCCACAACAAGAATGGCTGACTACACAGTGGTTGTGTTTGTGCTAGTTTTGTAATCAAGTGTGACCCTAAGTAGCAGCTCTACCTTGTCGTCAGTCCATACAAAGTGGGCTCCTCTGGCGTTTGTATTTTCCACCATCTTCTTCTTAGTGTTTGTTTACATCGTACGAGTTTATTGCGCATGCTCCATTTCTTATTCTCTGTTTTTGGTGTACTTCGTGGCAGCGTTGCAGCGCCACTTACAGGCCTTGCATATGTACTACAGCATTTTCAGTGGCTTCATGTTTGCATAGCTACACATATTTTGAGACGATTCCGTGTTAATGGAAAACTTTTAAAAAACGAAATCAGTTTCGTCTTCATGTGGATATGGCCTAAGTTTCCTTGCCATGTCTTCTCTCATCGCCCAAAAACACATAAACTTTGTTGTAAACAAACACAATGCTCTGCCCCTCCCATCTGCTGAAATGTGATCTCCTGCATGTTGCTGACACCGGCCTTGGCTCACAGCCAGTCAGTTGGTAGTGACTCCATTAGTCTGTTTATAAACATAATATTATGTTGATTACATTGTCATATTGCTTACTACAATATGATACACAATATACTACAGTAAATATATACTACATGTTGAATTTAGTACAAAATTTTCAACTATAGTGCGCACAGTAGGAGCCAGAGTTGAAGCAGGAATGTGGGTCTGAAAAATGTGATGGATGTTTATAACATCCATTCATCATCCATTATTATATTTTCCCTATTCTCCTGTTTTCTATTACTATTAACTATTAAAAAAAAGATCCAGATTATAATAAAGTGGAATTATCCCATAAGAAAAGTTCAGTCCAAAGACACTGAGGTTCGTTGACTGGCAACTGTAGGTGTGAGTTAACGGCTGGCTTGATGGGGGCTCTCTAATTGGCTAACATGGTTGCTTTCTTCCCACGCTGGCTTTCCTTCCGTGCGTTTTAACTTCTCCCAATGAGGATGTGACAAAGAGATGCACGAAAGTCTCAGGCTGAATATTATGGGACTAATAATAACTTTGACGGTGCAGCTGCAGTAAGGAAAAAATGACCTTGGGAGGGAAAAGAAGAGGAAAGAGCCTTTTAGTCTCTAGCTCTGTGTTCCTATGACTCATTGACAATATGGATAAAAGGCAACCTATTAGCTCATTTTCAGGTTCATGTATTTTGTAATCAAAATCGAAAATGAAAATATGTGCTTTAATAAAAAAAAATTAAAAAGTGCTGGAAAACTTGTATTTACCGTCTGTCTGAAACGCTCAATTTAGCTCCTGTCTCTTCAAGCCCCACTTTCAAAAAGGCCCAGTCTGTTCTGATTGGTCAGCATTTCTGGGTCTTCCATATCTCAGTGTCTCTGCACCGTCACTGTAGCCGTGGGAATGGCTGTGACGCAGAAATGCAGCATTTTCTACCATGAAGAAATACCAATAAAAGCTTTTAAACACAACATGTTTCAGCAGGAATATGATCTGAAATCAGGGAGAAGTTAACAACAGCAGCCAAGATGTAGCTACATGACGCAGTGTGGACTACTTGCAACCAGGGAATGGCTGTAACAGGGCGCTTTCTGCCATTAAAAATCCCCAATAAAAAATTTCTAGCTAAGATTACATGTTAAATAAACATTAGCATGTAGCTACATGTAGCAGTGTACATGCAGCCAGGGAATTACTGTAAAGGAATAGGTCTATAGCAGCACTTTCTTCCAATAAATCCCCAATAAAAACGGCTAAACCCAAAATATTCACAACTGAACATGTTCCAGCAGGAATTGATATAAGATCTAAAAACATCGATGACAAAGGTTACACGTTTCTCTGACATTAGTATGTACCTACATGTAGCAATGTAAGCTATGTAAAGCCTAGTTCGGACCAAAGACTCGTGATGAGACAAAACTGTTTTAGAACATTGCAGAGCAAAGTTGCAGCGATGTGAGTCTGAGCTCGACTCAAGCCGGCTGATGGTGTCACCTGCAACTCTGCTGGTCAAATCGCTGCCGGCTGGTTTTAGAGCATAAAGCATGTCACCTGTGTCAACAGCCATTCGGCTTTTATGAAATCTGCTTATCAAGTCAAAATGAGCACATGGGAGAAGTTTTTCTTGTGGGCTTTCTCCAAGAAAGCACTTTCTGACAAAAATCTATTCATTTTAACCCAAACCACGACTTTTGTCCTAACCTTAAAGCAGCTGTGCGGAACTTTTTACCATTTATAAAACTGTCCCTAGTTCGTATCACCCCCCCCCCCCCCCCCCCCCCCCCCCC